>NW_027506300.1:0-124841 GCF_021521415.1 Bidens hawaiensis
GGCTTCCTTTAACGAATCATCAGACGAATTACCCCTAGTTCGTTAACTCTCTGTTAACGAATTAGGGTTAGGTCAGATAATGTCGGAACATTCTCTGACATCTCTTAACCTCGTACCACTTTCCGGCGCCGTCGCCGGAAAAAACGAGTTTTGACTCTTTTTTCACCGTTTTTCGCCCCGTTCGATCCAGATCTAAGCTAGGGTGATCCCTAAGCTCATCTTAGGTTCGGTTTATACCCGATTCCACCCGGATCTCGTGACTTAAACAGTTTAACGGTGTCGGCTCGTCGTTTCGTGACCATGTTTAACGGGTTTATTCTCATACAACATCATACTATTATTACCTCGGGTCGGTGTTTGGTTGCCTTCTTGACTTCGGCTAAGAAAAGGAGAGAATTAGAGAGAAGGCTTAAGTGTGTGTTTTGGATGGTGTAAGGAATATGTGTAAATGAGGAATTAAGTGGTGATTATGGTTTATATATTTATGGATCATGGGCTTAAGCCCATGGCCTTTCCTACCTTCTTCTAACCCAAGCCCATAACTCATCTTCATTTAACCAACACAAGCCCAACTCATATTCTATTTATCGAAACCGATAACGACCCACTATAAAATAGATGAAATTCATTTATTATTATAACCAAAAGTAGGATGTTACAAAATATACAGGGAGAATTATAGAAAAACCTGCAACTCCAATGGAGGATGGAGAAGATGGTAGAAGATTTGATTGATGGAATCTTATTAATTATTTCATTGTAGGTTGAAATGAAAGAAAAGTTAAAAATGAGTAAATTAAATTTTACATCGGGCATATACATAATTTAAAAGGTTAGTAGGGGGCTAGGGGATATATGTAATTATTCCTAATTAGTTCGTTAATAGTAAAATAATAATTTAATTAGTTATTTTTAATGAAATGAGAAAATATGTAATATATGTTGTTTAAGAAATGAAAACATGTAATTGATTTTTAAGAGTTAGGTAAATATGTAAAAAATGAACTTATTAAGAGAATATATATATACATGCCTTAAATATAGGAATATATATATATATATATATACATACATATATATATAAGATTTGGATCAAATACAAATAAAATTAATGTGTTAAACGGGATAATTAAATAAAGTAATTATATATACAAGTAGAGTAATTATGTAATTACATCATAAATTAATTATTATAAAGTAATTACATAATTACTCTACTTGCATATATCATTGCTCTACTTAATTCTCACGTTTAACACGTTAGTTTCATTTGTACGTTAACCTATATATATATATATATATATATACTAGTTTTTATCTCTCGTATTACGAGGGTTGTTTTATATTATTTGTTTATAATATTTATTTATTTTTAAATTTTTTTATTTTTTTTTATTATGAAAGTTAATAATATATTTATGGTTTGATGACAAATTGTTTAACAAATAAATGAATGTTAAAACACAGTTTAAAAGCTATATGGGTTTGATGAGACCTAATGCCCATTAATTTTTTTACTTATCTTTTTTTAAATAAATCAGATATTAATTTTTAGTATATTCCTAGTTTATAGGATTTTTAAATCAAATATTTGGTTAAATTGATTTTTAATTTAATGAGATGTTATAACCCGTTTAAGAAATATCTTGGTTTGATGAGACCCATACCCATGAATTCGGGTCAAATGCATGAGAAGTTTCTATTTAAAAATCAAGCAAATCTGGTGACTCCAAAAAAAAGAAGAGGAACCATATCACGACACGTAGGATTTTTATGTTTTCGTTTATATATATTATAGATAGATAATTATTAATCCCTTGTATACACGCTACACGCATAGAGTTTAATTGTAATTATATAGATTCTAGTTTTGTTGCTTTCACATCACTAACACGATTTTTTTCGAGCTATTATAATAAATAGCAATAAAGATAGTGAAACGAAACAGCTAGCTTTTTTTGAATGGTAACACACAAAGAATTGCCTAACCACTTTGTACGGGACGATCACTCAATACTCAATGGTAAAAGGTCAGTGTCAGCTGACCTGATCCAGCCTTATGAAGCCCTTAAACGTTTTCAAATTATCTCTAGTTTTGAGAAAAATTCACCTGCCTGAAGGCGTACTTGTGGTAAAACCCGATTGCTCTCAGGATCAATCAACATGGATCACAAAGTCACAGTATTCCTTCCTTGAGTCACCCACGCCCCAAAGTGTTGTATGCTTTTTTAAAAAAATACAATGCCGTCGCAATTTGTTGCCCGCTTACCTGCCTTTATATTGTAATTGGATCCTTTTATTATAATATATTAATGTTTTAGTAAATGAAATGAACACTCTTTAAAAATTCATACGAATCTGTTGTAATCTTAAATTAAAATTTAGAATATATATTAATAACTCATAATAATAATCCCTTTTATATACACATGAAGTTTAATTGTAATTACATATATTCTAGTTTTGTTGCCTTCACATAACCAAGAGGATCTTTCTGTTATAATAATACAATCAATTTGAGAATTGAACAGTCGTTACAAGCTAACATCAAGGAGGTAATTGTGTACAAATAAATGATACAATAAATATAAACAACTGTCTATTTTAGAATCTTGATTTCCTGGATGAATTAAGCATAATATTAATTCGAAATATTTGAATTAAATGTGATTATATCATAACATCCACAGGCACCCAATTTGCATTATATAGTACACCATAACAAGGGTGAGGCTGCAGTTTACAGGAGCATTATATCAATCTACTCTTTTTTTTTTTTTTTTTTTTTTGTTACTAATTAACTTAAACTAACAGAAAAAATTAAAATTAATTAAGCAATTATTACATTGAGACGCTCTGTATTTTTTTTTTCTTTCTGAATCCATCACAATCGAAGTTTTATATAATTTACTATAAAACGATTACAATAAAGTGGCAGACAAACGGGCAACAAGCTGCGCCGCAACCCCCTTTTGAACAGCAAAGCCAATCCTGCTAAAAACGAAGCTTTGGGACCTAGAAGCTGAAGAGGTTCCGTGTACGACGCGTTGAACCCTACTCAAAAATTTCACAGCCTCTGGAGCCAGAAAACCAAATGTATCAAAGGCAAATGGTAGAAAGACATGTTGATTATCTAAACAAGCTTTCTCGTGTTTAATAACTTTGCCCGATTCAGCCTTCAACGCAGCCTGACCCACAACAAACCCACGGTCCCTGAGCCCAACAAGAGGAGACACTCCTGTAAGATCCACACAGGCGTGTTTCCCCCCTAAACTACCAAATGTGAGTTTATATATATGTTCCTAACTCTCACCACCCTATTCACTTAATTCATTAACCATTTCACATCTTCTTTTTTCCCACATCAGATCATGGATTAACCAACAGGTAAAGCGCGCAAGTGAACATTTTGGGACAAACCTTTAGCCACCGTTGATTACACAATAATGGAGAATTTACAGAGAAACTCGAATCGGGTCGTGTCCTCCGAGAAGCCCACACCCGAGAATCAACTTATTGGTAAGATATCATATTCAAGAAGCTTGTATGTGTCTTGTGTGTTTTCATGTTTCACACAGTTTTTTTTCTCTATTTATGCAAAGTTTGTTATAAAATGAACTTGTTTAAAGTTGTAATTTAGTATATTCATTTCTGAGCAGAAGAGATGAATGATTGCCCGATTGAGCAAGTGAGACTGACGGTCCCAATCACCGATGATCCAACGCAACCTTGCTTAACATTCAGGACATGGTTTCTGGGGATTGTGTCATGCAGCCTTCTAGCTTTCTTAAACCAGTTCTTTGGTTATCGGAATAACCGCTATACATATCGTCGGTTTCGGCTCAAATTGTTGTACTTCCACTAGGAAGGCTGATGGCTGCAACTCTACCCACAAAAACAGATCCGTGTTCCTAAAACTAGTTGGTCCTTTTCGCTCAACCCTGGTCCCTTCAACTTGAAGGAGCATGTTCTCATCACAATATTTGCAAACTCTGGTTCGAATTCTGTTTATGCGGTTAATATCATTACCATCGTCAAAGCTTTTTATCACCGTAAACTCAACCCCGTTTCAGCCATGCTGCTAGCACAAACAACGCAGGTCTATACTTAAAACTGTCTTATAAACATGTGCATGATCCCCTTGTTGAAATAATATATGATGACGATGATGTTATTTGTAGATGCTTGGTTATGGATGGGCTGGTATTTTCAGAAAGTTTTTAGTTGATTCGCCTTATATGTGGTGGCCTGCCAATCTGGTTCAAGTTTCCCTTTTCAGGTTCTTCTTTCTTTCTGTATGTGCATTTTGCTAACATGTGTTGCATAATCACAAGTGAAACCGGAAATCATGATCAAAAACCAAACACACCGAAACTGCTCAACATGATGAGAGCGACTCTTTTCTTTATAATCGACAGAAGAAAATACAACACCATAAAAAAATAATAAAGCAAACAAGTCATTTATATAGAAAACACCAACTTAAAGAACAAGTTTTTTAGAATTAGGAAACAAATCCTGTCTAATTCTATTTTAAACTTACTTTATGATATTCAACCTAGCCCCCAGTGAACTAAGTTTGGCCTTGTCCATCCACCCTTTAGATTGGACCAAACCACCCTACCGAGCCAAGTGTTGCTCATTTAATAACATGCTCTCTGCTAAGCCTTTTATATATATATATATATATATATATATATATATATATATATATATATCTTTTTATTGGTTTCCAGGGCATTGCATGAGGAAGAGAAGAGGCCAAAAAGAGGCCTCACAAGGCTGCAATTTTTCGTGATAGTTCTCATATCAAGCTTCGCATACTACATCATTCCCAGTTATCTATTTCAATCCATAACAGCTATCTCCTTTGTTTGTTGGATATGGAAGGACTCGGTGACAGCTCAGCAAATAGGTTCGGGTCTCCGTGGCCTTGGAGTTGGAGCAATTGGGCTTGACTGGTCGACAGTTGCATCTTTTCTTGGAAGTCCTTTAGCCACCCCGGGATTCGCCATTATGAACATTTTGGCTGGTTATATAATTATAATCTACATAGTAATCCCCATTGCTTATTGGAATAACTGGTATGGAGCCAAGCGTTTCCCAATTTACTCTTCTCATGTGTTTGATGAACATGGAGAACGGTACAATGTTTCGAGAGCCTTAAACTCCGAAACCTTCTCATTCGACAAACAAGGCTATAATGATTATAGCAAAATCAATCTCAGCATACTTTTTACAATTTCATATGGTCTAAGTTTCGCAACATTAGCTGCCACACTCTCTCATGTGGCACTCTTCCATGGAAGGTATGAGTGTAGCCTTTGTACTTGTAAAATAACCATGGGTTCATATCAACATATATGTGATGTATACGCTTGTTTTTGTCATCCAATATACAGAACAATTTGGGAGCAAACAAGAGCATCATTTGGAGCCAAGTTTGAAGATGTCCATACTAGGATAATGAAGAAAAACTACGATGCGGTCCCACAATGGTGGTTCTATTCTCTTCTGGTATTGGTAATAGGACTTGCTTTGCTAACCTGTGAGGGCTTTGGCAGAGAGCTGCAGCTCCCTTACTGGCGAGTCATTTTAGCAATTTTGTTGGCTCTGGTTTTCACGCTGCCTATAGGCGTTATCACAGCTACAACAAACCAGGTGATCATTCAAATATATAGTGTTCTGCATAGATTTTTTTTCCCCATATATGTATCTGTAATTATTTAATCTGTTATATCCTATGGCGAAACTTTCTTACAGCAACCAGGACTAAATGTAATTACTGAGCTGATTATTGGTTATATGTATCCCGGGAAGCCCCTTGCAAATGTAGCCTTTAAAACATATGGCTACATAAGCATGTCACAAGCTATCATGTTTCTGCAAGATTTTAAGCTAGGGCATTATATGAAAATCCCACCAAAGTCCATGTTCATTGTGCAGGTAAATCTTTGTATTAAAAAAAACAAACACTTGTCAATATATATGTTTTCTCATTATAAATAAAAATATGACTTTTGCTTCATGTAGTTGGTTGGAACGATCATTGCATCGTCAGTCTACTTTGCCACATATTGGTGGCTTCTCACAACAGTGGAGTACATTTGTGATCCGAGTAATTTGCCTGAAGGAAGCCATGGACCTGCCCCGGTGACGATGTTTTCTACAACGCTTCAATCATATGGGGAGTGGTGGGTCCTCAAAGAATGTTTGGAAATCTGGGGCTATACTCCGCAATGAACTATTTCTTTCTTTTGGGAATTCTTGCTCCATTACCAGTTTGGTTTCTTTCGCGTAAATTTCCTGCGAAAAAATGGATTAGGCTCATAAACATGCCTATCCTCATATCAGGTCCAGGGGGTATGCCGCCAACTAGAGCTGTTAACTACAATATGTGGTTTGCAGTGGGAATTTTCTTTAATTTTGTGGTATATAAGAAGTTTAAGGGCTGGTGGACAAGGCACAACTATATCCTGTCTGCGGCGCTTGATGCAGGAATAGCATTAATGGCTATCCTTTGCTATTTTGTGCTACAAATTAAGGATATTAATGGCCCAGAATGGTGGGGTATGGAAATGGATGATCATTGTCCCCTTGCAGGCTGCCCAACAGCTCCTGGTATTAAGGCTGATGGATGTCCAGTAGTCAATTGACACATTCTCTAGTCTACAATCTTCTTTTCATTGGTAAAATTAAGAACACTAGCTGTACCTATATTGGAATAACCACAAGCTACTAAAATGTAATGTCTTTAATGTTTATGTTTATCAATGTATATATTTCAATTATTTAGCTTGTGTTTTATGAATTACATTTCTATTTTGTAATTTTAGAAGTTACAAAAAACATAATTTTAGAAATTACGATACAAGATACATATCTTGTTTGGTTTCGTCTCGTTCATGGTGTTGGTTAATCGTTTATTTATCGGGTCATCAGTTAGTGTTTTATTTAGTGTGAATGGAATAAGCAAAAACTTCAAGGGTTCAAGTTGAGTTTGCATGGAAGGAATCTTGAAGAATATGCATTTATTTAATATTATGTCTTATTCTATTGTTTATTAGTTACTTAGAATTGGTATCCTAGTTGACCGGATTTCAAGGATGTAAACGTTGGTAGAAGTGTTAGTTAGAAGAATGGGTCAGTAGTTGTACCAGTTCCTTAGGAGAATTCAATTTTTTTTCTTTGGTTGTTACTTTTCACGTGTCTTTTGTAAAGGCTATAAATAGCCTTGGATTTATCAATAAAAGTATTGGGTTTTAGAGTCTTTCTATTCTACTTTAACATATTTAGTTTGCTTCTTTCTTATTCACACAGACCATACAACAAAACTTTTTTCTTTGTGTTTGCTTCTTGTTTCTATCTTGGCTTGATATCCAACATTTGGTATCAGAGAATCAAGGGGGCAGCAGCGTTCGTAAGTTGATGTGATCGCAGGTTGCTGTGTTTGAACGTTTTGGTTCTAGCGGGTCAAAAGGGTAGCAAAGACGAGTCCTGATTCAGGCCAAATCAGCGGGCTTGTTAACCCAGCTTTGATCGAAGAACATAGAAGAGTAGGTAATCAGAAGGTAATAATCAAAGGTTGTGAAACAGTAGGAGAAAGGTAGCAAAAGGTGTTTGCGGGTAATACTTTTAGCAGTGTTTTAATTGATTATTAACCTTTGTTTGAGCAGATATTTTTAGCTATGGTTGTACCACGAGAATCAAGCTTTGGCTACCGTTAAGGAGAACAACACCGTGTCTCTTCAAATTCCGGTGTGGTCATCCAAAAATTACACGGTATGGGCCATGAAGATGCGGGTTATTTTCAATGTTCATGGGGTGTGGAACATCATTGAACCAGGAACAAGTGTCGATGTCAAGAAGAATAATTTGGAAATAGCTCTCTTGTTCCAATCTGTACCCAAAGATCAAGTTATGCAAATAGGGAATTTGCAAACTGCAAAGGAGATGTGGGATGCTCTTAAAACCCGTCATTTGGGGGCAGATCGGATCCGGGAGGCAAGACTTCAGACTCTTATGGGAGAGTTTAAATCTTTGAAGATGAAGGACCAAGGTGTAATTGATGACTTTGCTAACAAGTTGTCAGAGTATGCTTCTCGAGCCGCCTCACTTGGCTCAGTTATAGAAGAAACAAAATTGGTTAAGAAATTTCTTAACGGGTTGCCTAAACGTTTTATTCATATGGTGGCTTCCATAGAACAGGTTGTAGACTTGAAGGCCATCGGCTATGATGATGTTGTGGGCCGGCTTAAAGCTTATGAAGAAAGGATCAAGGATGAGGAGAGTCTAACTGAGCAAAATCAACTTTTGTTTGCAAATTCAGATGAGAAAGCAAAAGAAAAAGAGCATAGGTGTGAGCATTGTTGTTGTGGAAACTCGAGTCGTGAAGACTATGGGCGTGGCCGAGGTGGAGGTCGGGGGTCCGGGAAAGGTCGAGGAGATGGTCGAGTACAACGGGACAAGAGCCACGTGAAGTGCTACAAGTGTAATGAGTTGGGGCATTACATATTCGAGTGTCCAAAGTGGGGGAAAGATCAAGAAGCTAATCTAGTTGAGGAAGAAGCAATGTTCGATTAAACAAGTGCAGTGAATAAACGATTAAGGGGGTGATTGTTGGTTAATCGTTTATTTATCGGGTCATCAGTTAGTGTTTTATTTAGTGTGCATGGAATAAGCAAAAACTTCAAGGGTTCAAGTTGAGTTTGCATGGAAGGAATCTTGAAGAATATGCATTTATTTAATATTATGTCTTATTCTAGTTTATTAGTTACTTAGAATTGGTATCCTAGTTGACCGGATTTCAAGGATGTAAACGTTGGTAGAAGTGTTAGTTAGAAGAATGGGTCAGTAGTTGTACCAGTTCCTTAGGAGAATTCAGTTTTTTTTCTTTGGTTGTTACTTTTCACGTGTCTTTTGTAAAGGCTATAAATAGCCTTGGATTTATCAATAAAAGTATTGGGTTTTAGAATCTTTATATTCTACTTTAACATATTTAGTTTGCTTCTTTCTTATTCACACAGACCATACAACAAAACTTTGTTTCTTTGTGTTTGCTTCTTGTTTCTATCTTGGTTTGATATCCAACACATGGCTCGGTTGTAATCCGCATTCCTGAATCACGTGATCCAAAAACACTTGTTAGATCCGCTTCGTTTATGTTCAAGAAGTACCATGCGTACAAAATACAGTTTGTATCTCTATAAACGATGATATAAGTGACTGATAACAAAATTAATATAAAACAATAACTCAATGCTTCTGTACGAATGATTGATAGCACGACTTGGAATGACTAATCCAAATCAGTTAGTTAAGATCTTCGTCTTCGAATTGGTTGTGTTGACTTTTATATGAAAAGATGACCGAGGTCTTCCTTTTGGAAGTAGTGCACCAATTTGTCAACTTGGGTCCTACCTGCCTGCTTCATAAGACATTCCATGTGTATAAGGTGTTTACAGAAGTAAAGTATACGATCGGATATCTAATGATCTTCATCGGATATTTGATGATGAATTTTTGAATTCTAAAATAATTTTGAGTAAGCGTGTAGATGCAGATTTCAACTTAGTTTTTTCTTTGACACTTACAAATAATGATTATTGATCATCGATTGATTAATCCAAAAAGTACATGATGTTTCCTTAGATCCATAATCAAGCCCAACAGACTGGCCTAACGGGTTGTACTCAATAAGCCGGGAAACAAATTATGTTGGCCCAATCTTGATTTTTGATAATGAATTGATAAAGAAATTAATACAAACAATATGATATGAACAACAAACTTTTATTTAAACTTGAACTAGGATATAATTAAATAAATGTTCTGATTGTTGCCCCTTATTATAGATCACCAAAAGACATGACGATTAGGGTTGCAACCTTTCAAGAACAACAAGATACATACACGTGTATTAACAATTAACTTGACATATTTACACTCTAACCCTAGACTATACATACTTGTTTAAGTAAAACTTAAACATACTTTCAACTAATTACACTACGACCCTTGTATTTTCTAGATGACGAGTGATTAATGCTACACTCACCCCCTTAATCACGATCATCTTCTTGTCGTAAATCTTGAACACCGAGCATTTGCATCATTGTTGCAAACTTGAGTCTTGCGAGTGCCTTTGTCAAAATATCCGCCTTTTGTAACTCACCGCTAATATGCTCCACAATGATGTGTTCGTCTTCCACACACACTCTCTGTTGAAATGATAATGTGTGTATATATATTTGCTCCTTCCATGAAACACTGGATTATTCATAAACGCTATTGTTGAAATGTTATCAACTTTCACAGTTATTTTCTCTTCTTTCCAGTCTATTAATTCTCCAAGTAAGCGCTTTAGCCACAGTGCTTGACATGTTGCTGTTGTTGCTTCCATGAATTTTGATTCACACGATTGCCATCGTTTGTTGCATGTGTGTACACGATTCTACAAAGTAGAATAGGAGCACAATAGTTCCCTTTCCTTTGTCTGTGTTAACGCCATAACTAATATCACTATAACCAATTATCTTGCAGCCTCCTTTCTTGTAGATGATCCCGTGATCCTTTGTTCAATTGGTGTAGCTTATCACTTTCTTAACAACATTTAAGTGATGATCCATAGGTTCTTGCAGGAATCTACTTAATAATCTTACTAAGTAACATAGATCTAGTCTTGTATGCAACAAGTACCTCAGACTCCCAATAGACTTTTGTATTGGGTACAGTTTATAGGTGTGCCTCCCTCAGTCTTGGTTAATCCGTTCCCGGGTCCATGGGAATTTCCGTTTTATTACTGTTAACCATATCACTAACCACCAGAATTTTATTGATGTATCATGTCTGCTTTATTGTAATCTCACCCCCGACTTAGGTAACTTTAGTTCCTGGATAATATGCCAGCAATCCAAGATTGCTCATGTAAAACTGATCTTCCATTTGAGATTTGAACAAGTCAATTTCCTTATTTGGATTTCGCATGACTATCAAGTCATCAACATAAACTCTAATGATCAATGTAGAATTCATCTTCTTAGTATACACTACTTGTTCCATATTGCATTTCTTGAAGTTCAACGAATTCAAGGTTTGATCTAACTTCATATTCCAAACACGTGGAGCTTGCCTTAGTCCATACAATGCTTTAGTATGCTTGTATACCTTTCCCGCATTCTTAGGCTCTATGAAACCCTTAAGTTGTGAGACATAAACCTCATCTTTCAATTCTCTGTTTAAGAATGTTGACTTTACATCCAGATGATGTACTTCCTAGCCATGATATGTGGAACTGGTGCAAATATTTCATCGAAATCTATTCCATTTTCTTGAACGTAACCCTTTGCTACTACTCTTGCCTTGTATTTCACAATGTTTCCCTTATCATATTTCTTCGTGTTGAACACCCAATTTAACCAATCGCCTTATGATCGCTTGGAAAATTAGTCAACTTCCAAGTGTTGTTCTTGTTGATTGAGTCTAATTCAACTTTCATTGCTTGAATCCATCTTTCATCGGTAGATGCTTCCTTGTGGTTGTATGGTTCTTCCTCCGACATCATAAGCTCTTCTAATTCTTCCATGGTTAAACATCTTGGTGATACATTCTCTTGCACTTGTGATATCCTCCTAAAACCTCGTTTAGGAGTATGGTCAAAGTCGTCTCATGAACCTTTTCCTCTTCATCTGATATAGGTTCATAGGAGTACGTTAGAGGGGTAACAAGAGAGTTTTGATTACCAACTTCTCCTTTGTGGTTATTGTCTTCATGAATCTCAGGATTTACCAATACTGTTTGAACTTCATCAAACCCTTCAATGACAAAACTTGTCGAAAGCTTCTCTGATTTACCCTTCTCTTTGATATAGCTACCCCAATTCCATGATTTCTTATCCACGAACTTAACATCACGACTTACAAAAGTCTTATCTTTTGTTCGGTCATATAACCTATATGCCTTCATCCACACCTAAGTAAAACATAGGCGTGCTGCTATCATCTAATTTCTTCAAGGAGATGATATTACCTTGGCATATACCGTTCAACCAAAAATCGATATGTCTCCTCACTCCAATCATGTGATTACTTACACCATTGTTTAAATACCATAGACATTCCTCTGTTGAAATGGGCTTTCTGGGTTGGACTTCACCCTCGTTCAACATGACTTTTTCACTATCATCCACAATGATTGCCATTAACAGTGTTGGTTCTTTATCTTTTTGCACCAAGTTTAGTTGTGCTTAACCAACATTCCTTTGTGGGCATTCCCTTTGAAAATGTCCAAACTTCTCACATTTGTGACATTTGAACTTGCTCTTGTCAAACTTCTTCCAATTCTTGTTCGTCCTAGGTTTGCTTGACAAGTCCATATCCTTAGGATTTTGCCTATCCTGCCAGTTTTCTCTTGATGGGTAGAACTTTCCTTGTCGACGATTTCCAAATCGCTTATCTCGGCCTGAGTTGTTGTCGTGGCGTGTGTACAACAAATTATCTTGACCGTCTCCAGGGCTTAAGTTCTTGATCCGTAGCCATTCTTCATAAGACCTCAATTTCCCGACTACTTCGTCGATTGAAATTTCATCTATATCGGTACTTTGTTCTATTAGTGCAACAATCTGGATAAACCGGGTTGGCACGAATTCTAAGAGTTTCCGTACATGCATGCGTTCATCCAAGGATTTTCCCAATTCACTAGCCTTGGTGGTATATGTGTTAATCCTTACCATGAAGGTGTCTATTGACTCGTCCTCCCTCATTTGCATCATTTGGAACTCCACAATTAAATATTGTAAAAAAGTCTTCTGTACTCGTTCAACATCGACATTTCTTTTCCTCAACGCTTCCCACACTTCCTTTGTCGTTTTGCCATTTTCCACTTGCAAAATGACAGCCTCTGGTATCGCTTGATACAGGTATGCAATCGTTGCCATGTCCTTTCGAACATTTGGTTACGTAGTTTCAGTAGGTTCAGTTGTTTCCCATAATTCGCTCGCCTCAAGAATTATGTTGATTTGAATTGCCCAAACTGTATAAGTTGTAGAAATTCAAAATTTGGCATTGATAATGGAATACCGATCCTACCCCTTTGTGTGTTACTAGTGCGTTGTTATTCGGAATGTCTCCTGAATCTAACATTCTATCTGCTCATATAACTTTCACCTTGACTGACTAGGGTTTTCTCACTGTCTATATAGACAAACCTAATGGTTCGATATACTAACAATAGAAATTGTTCAGGAATATAACTTGCAAACCTGAATTTTGTGTTAACCAAACATGGGAATAAAATTACTTCAGTCACCCTCTGTTATTTCTGAATCGAACATTGTTTTCTGAAAAACGCGTTATACTTACTGACAAAACTGAATCAGCCCCTTTTATATATTTTTTTGGTTTGATCCTTCAACAAGACTCTTTTTTTGTTGGAATAGATCATATATGATCTTCAACCTTGGTTTCTGATTCGTACTTGAACACAAAACGAACCACCGTTGTGATTGCATTTGATTACTGGATATCGCGGGATTTACAATAGCCTGCAAACACAATTACCGCTACTGACCTTGACTTTGGATTACCCCACCAGAAAACTCCATGCCAACACTTTTTTTATACCACCGAAAATCGCAGCTGCTACTGATACGCAAAACACGGTCTGAAAAAACCTAACCTAGACACTCTAGTTTTAAATTTATAAATCTAGACTCTCCTAATGCTAGTCCACTAGAAAGGCAAGTGTACCTATCGATTGTAGTAAAACCTAATGAAGTCCGGATATCGAACCCAAAGAACACTAGCGACACCTAAAATCGACTCTGACTCATAACTTAAGTAAATAGATTTAACTGATATTTGTGTTTTTAATTATTAACTATAAAATAGAGAATACTTAAACTAAAAGTAACACATAAATTAGACACGAACAAATCGGTTTAGAACTCAAACAGGGGGAACAACTGCCTTGGTAAGGAATCCTACTAGTTAACTCGTAAACTCTCGAAATTGGATTTATGATTGGTAACCGATATAAAAAACTATGAAACTTAAGGAATAACTAAAGTATGCTAGATCACATCTCGGTCTCACCAACAACCCCTAAGAACCCTAAATGTTATGTAAAGCTCAACAGTTTAATGGTTCGGATCACCTCCCGGTCTCACCATACCTAACTATGCTAAGGTACCCAAAGACTAAATTACCTCCCGGTCTCTATAATCACAAAACACCCTAAGGGGTTAACAATATACCATAAAAGAGTTGTAAACACACATTAAACAACCTAATATGCATATATACATGAAAGACATTCACAAAGATGCATATAGAACAATAAATTGATCATAAACTAATACCAAATACCCATAGGCATCACAACCAAATACAATAAAAACTTTACCAAAGCATTAACCAATTAATAAATAATCCAAAACCAAAAATAAAACGAGTCTAAAAGGTATTCTTCCAAACGCAGGCAATATTACAATTTAGCCAATCATAATAATCGATGAAACAAATATAAAATATATATTGCGGTTCATCATAAAAGAAATAAAACTAATAGAGATACTAGCCTGCGAGCTTGCTTCTATTTTTTTGAACCAGAGATGTCAATAGTAGGCTCTCCATTTGACTTTAATAGCAGCCTCCCTTTTTGCTCTCCTTCAACACCAACAGGTTTGCCGCCCCTTATTTTGGTACATCTGATTTCTTTTGTAGCCGACTCCAACTCTAATTACTAACTGACATCAATCTGTATTTTTTTCTTGGGCTAACCAAGTCCAACTGATTATTTAACCCACTTAATTTGAAGACGGGCCGTTTGCTGCATTCATCCTTTATCGGTTTTGTTTACCACTGCCAACTTTAAACCAATAATAACTATTAGCATCAAAGAAGTTGAACTAATTTAAAATAATATTAAATATATTTTTCATTGATGTAGAAAAAAAATTAATCCCCATGGTTTTTTTTCTTTTTGAAATACTATAATTATTATACGTAACTAACTTTAAGAGTTTTTTTTATAAAAATAATTCTAAAGAAAATAAATAATCATACTAAATAAAATTTATTACTAGTTTTACTCGAATAAGCTAAAAGTACTACATTTTAACTCGATTATTCATGAAACCTTTTAACTTTGAATATGAACCAAAAATGTGTACAATTGAAACCCAACCTAACTCAAATCAACTCAAAAGTGTAGGAATTGTTATAACATTTATATTTAATTTAGATCACGTTAAATATTTCACACTTAAATCTTTTTCGACCCTGAAAAATATTTTGCAATGGAATCATAATTCGAAACTAGTATTCCAAACATATAGGTTATCTTTTGAAGCATAGATAAGAGCAAAACCGCGATTGCCGATATTATTGTCCACTTAAACCCAACCACCAACCTATCAAGCCCCGAATCATATTTAACAATTAAGTTCAAGTTATATCGATGGCCTCACACCTAAAAAGTTACCAATACACTTACCCCTGCCTCAAGCATAATGTAGACAATTTGAACCGGGTTGACACAGAACTTATCACCGTAAGCTAAAAACCCTTTAATGGTAAGAAGAAAATGGACTTAAGTGGAAATATGGATGATAGGTCAATTGAGGTCGTACGAGTATGTCCTAAATATTGATGGACTTTGTCTTATGTATTCCCTAAGAAAATATTTATCGATTAAAAACCTTGAGTCCCGATAGTGTATCCTCAAAGTCTGCCTTGGTAACAGGCAAACTCTTAGTCTCGTCTAGTATGTGCACTTTGGTCTCTTTCTATTTTTGAGAATGCTTCTTTGGCGTTTTTCAAACATAATTTTCTCTTTCTTTTGCTTTTCGGACCAATTCTTGTAATATTTATAACTTTCATAACATACTTTTTTTGTGCACTTACGCATCTTTACTCTATGATATAACTAATTTTAAAGCTCGTATAACAGTGGATTTTACGGGGCGCCAACACTCGTTATTTACATTCATAAAACAGAGTGGTGTGCTAATTTTAAGTGCATGTAATTCTCACCACATTAAGGTAGTCAGATTATGATAATACTCCTTACGCGTTATTGAATTTTCAGCTTCACTTCCCCCCCCCCCCCCCCTCAACATGAGAAACCATAAGGTTTATGATTATTAGGTATATTAATAATATTTAAGGGAAACTTATCAAAGCTAGTTGGGTCTACTGACACATACCAACCTATGCTTGTTATCTTTTATTTAATATCATAAGAAATAATAGTTTATAAAAACCAATCTCAAAATTTTCTATCATTTCCATTATTTGCAAATATTTTCATTAAATATTCGGGTCATTTTTCAAAATTTTATTTTTTTTCCATTATTTCTCTGAATATTTTATTAGTTTACTTTTATTTTTCTTTTTTAAAAAATCCAAACGTCAATCCCCCGTTCTCACACTTAAATTTCACATTGTCCTCAATATGAGATAAGGAAAAGACACAAATAAAGCAGAAAGAAAAATAAAGTGGAACAGAATCCCCTGATAAATGTAACAATAGACATCGTGAGTCGTGTTTTGTGCCCTCCAATTCGAACAAAAGCCTCACACTCCAGTGCTCTCTACCAAGCTGTCACTTACAAACAAAAGCGGCAATCAATCACCAAATGGCATCCCCATTCTTGCTTCAAAACATAAATCATCAAACTTCCTCAAGCAACCCTGGAGCAACCTGAAAGCAAACAAAGAAACAACCAGCACAAGAAATCAAGAAACCCCAAAAATAAAAATAAAAGTAAAAAACAAAAACATACTATCAGGTTGCCTCCCGGGAAGCGCTAAGTTTACAGAAGAGTCTTCAGCCGGACTCGCTCCCGAAATCTCAATCAGGAGGCTTTTATTTTATCCAACCCAGGTGTAACCCGTTTAGTTCCACCCGTCCAACGTTATTAATCAACTAACACATAGTGAAACTAAAAACTAATTTAAAACATTCAAACGGGTCGGACCACCAATACTTAAACTTACCCGGACCAAACCTAATAGCTGACATATAATGAGGAAAATGGTTATTCTTGCATTTCAATGTTGTCCTATAATTGTTAATGCACCATTTTTGAACCCTCAAAACATGTTGATCCAGGCCCTCTTCTATGGCTTTGTCGATTTCAGTGGCGATCCACTATCTAGTTCCTCCACAGACCTGCTAACCTTCATATGATGTGGCGACTCAACTACCCCCGTATTATGATCCTCCTCCGTTGCCATTTCCTCTTCTTTTTCGTTTTGTGCACGCTTGATTTCCATTGTTGGCTTCCCCATGATTAGTGTCACTATGCAGATAAGATCGCCAACAAGGTTAAACTCTTCATGATCTTCAAAAACTAGTAAACCTACCAACTCATCACCAAACTCCTCATTTTCTTCATCTTCCATCTAGTTAAGTGGATCCTCAATAACATTTTCAATTAAGGATGTAGTGGAATCAGGTAGCTCCAACTCCATCTCTTTTATCATGTCCTCATCATTATCACTCTAGAACTCATCATCCGTTGGTTCTGTTTCATAGTTCCAATACATGGGATCCTGATCGGTAAATTCAACTTCTTGCTGAATCAGAGGTGGGACTGGCTCGTCCACTATCATCTCTGGTTCCAAAATGATATCCTTACACACAAAATCATCCTCTTCAATGACGAATTCCTACTCCTTGTAAGAAAAAAATCTTAATTTGATATCTAGCACTTAACTCGCCTAACCTAGCTTTGAATGCCTCTATCTTACGGAGTCTTTCTAATTCTTTTAACTCATCAAGATTGGCTTGCAATGACTCTAATCTGCAGACTCTTTCACATTCATCCTCTAACATGATCGATAAAAACTTAACCTAAACTAGACACTCTAATTTTAAATTAATAAATCTAGACTCTCCTAATGCTAGACCACTAGAAGGGCAAGTGTACCTATCGACTGTAGTAAAGCTAATGAAGTCCGGATATCGAACCCAAAGGACGCTAGCGACACCTAAACTAGACTCTGACTAATAACTTAAGTAAATAGGTTTAATTGACTTTTGTGTTTTTTTATTATTAACTATAAAATAAAGAACACTTAAACTAAAACTGACACGGAAACTAGACACGAACAAATCGGTTTAGAACTCAAATGGGGGGAAACTGCCTAGGTATGGAATCCTACTAGTCAACTCGTAAATTCTCGAAATTGGATTTATGATTGGTAACCGGTATCTAAAAACATAAAACTTAAGGAATAACTAAAGTATGCTAGATCACATCCCAGTCTCATCAACAATACCGAAAAACCATAAATGTTATGTAAAGCTCAAAGGTTTAATGGTTCGGATCACCTCCCTGTCTCATCTTACCTAACCATGCTAAGGTACCCAAAGACTAAATTTCCTCCTGGTCTCTATAATCACAAAACACCCTAAGGCGTAAATGGGTAATCTTATTGAATTCAGTTATAATTCGGATATATAAGAATCTAAAGAAGTCTATGGTCTCTGTTATCACAAAACACTCTATAATCACTACCCAAACCCGTAGACCAGATCAGACGACCCTAAATTTCATCCCGGTCTCTCAAGTGACGGAACATAAGGTATCTCTAAACTCTCATTTACCGTTAATATGGAATACATTAACAATATACCATAAAAGAGTTTTAAACACACATTAAACAACCTAATATGCATCTATACATGAAAGACATTCACAAAGACACATATAGAACAATACATTGATCATAAATTAATACCAAATACCCATAGGCATTACAACCAAATACAATAAAAACTTTACCAACGCATGAACCAATTAATAAATAATCCAAAACAAAAAATAAAATGAGTCTAAAAGGTATTATTCCAAACCCAGGCAGTATAACAATTTAGCCAATCATAATAATCGATGAAACAAAGATAAAATATATATTGCGGTTCATCATAAAAGAAATAAAACTAATAGAGATACTAGTGTGCGAGCTTTCTTCTGCTTTTTTTGAACCAGAGATGTCAATAGTAGGCTCTCCTTTTGACTTTAATGGCAGCCTCCCTCTTTGCTCTCCTTCAACCCCAACAGGTCTGCCCCCCTTATTTTGGTGCGTCTTCTTTCTTTTGTAGCTGACTCCAACTCCGATTGCTAGCCGACATCAATCTTTCGTTTTCTTTGGCTAACCTAGTCCAACTAAGTATTTAACCCACTTTATTTGAAGTCGGCCCATTAGCAGCATTAATCCTTTATCGGTTTTGTTTACCACTGCCAACTTTAAACCAATAATAACTGTTAACATTAAAGAAGTAGGACTAATTTAAAATAATATTAAACAGATTCTTCGTTGATGTAGCACAAGAATTAATGCCCATGTTTTTTTTCTTTTTGAAATTATAAAATTATCATACGTTACTAACTATAAGTGTTTACTTATACAAAATTTTTTAAAAAAAATAAATAATTATACTAAATAAAATTTGTTACTAGTTGTACTCGCATAAGCTAAAAGTAACACATTTTAGCTCGACTATTCATGAAACCTTTTAACTTTGAATATGAACCAAAAACGTGTACAATAGAAACCCAAACTAACTCAAATAAACTCAAAAGTGTAGGAATAGTTATAATATTTATATATAATATAGCTCACAACAGCTACCCACAACAAGTTCTCCCTTAATTTGTTGATTTTGAAACCAAAAATATTACCGTCATTGATTTTAGCGTAAAAAAAAACTATTGTTGGACAAGAAATCCACCAGAATACCATTGTTGAAAAACAAGTTCGCTGAAAAATCGTGTACCGCCGAACAAACAGCACCGCTGCCTTTTTCTTATGCTGGAACCCTTCAATCTTTTGCCAGAAACCACCGACACTTACTGTTGTTCAAATTCTGCAAGAAAAAAACAGCCTGCCGGATTGAGTTCGCTGGAAATTTAATTTCACGGTAAATCCACTGTCGTCGCCTTTCTTCTTTCACGAAACTTCAGTTTATTGTCGGAAACCACCGACGATTATTACCGTTGTTGAACTTTTGCCCAAAAAGATCCGCCGAATCATTGTGGTTTCGGAATTTCTAGTCGGAATCTAATGGTGTCAGAGACATACATTGCTGCTGTTTTTTTCTTGTCGGAATTATTTTCTTATTGCCTAATTGACCACCGCCGATCTTCAAATGTTCAATCTAACAATAAATTCGTGAAAATGTTGATGCTATGATGCCAATTTTTGCCCCAATCTTGATCTTTGATAATAAATTGATAAAGAAATTTAGATGAACAATATGATATGAACAACAAACTTTTATTGAACTTGAACTTGGATTGAATGAATTAAACTTTCTTATTGTTTTCCCTATTTGTAGATCACCAAAAGACATAATGATTAGGGTTGCAACCTTTCAAGAACAACAAGATACGAACACGTGCTTTGACAGTTACAAACTTGACATATTGACACTCTAACCCCTAGACTCTACATACTTGTTCAAATATAACTTAAACATACTTTCAACTAATTACACTACGACCCGTGTACTTTCTTGATGACAAGTGATTAATGCCACAAATTAGGTCTCTAGAATTAGCTGTAAAATTTTAACTTTAAGCCAAACAACTCTTCCTATGCAAATGATGTTAAGTTGTAAACCATTTGAGCGGGTCAAACACCAAAGATATTGATATAGAGGAACGAGACTTTAGATTATTTCTTTCTGCTACTCTTCATTAATGCCAAACAAACTTAAATAACAATGAAGAAAAAGTGAAAAACATAAGAAATTCAAAATGCAGAGAAGGTGCAAATGTGGACTAGATACACTACGAAAATGGATAAATGCAAGCATGAAAACATGAAGAGTCATTTAACTTCTTCATATCTTCTAGCTTATTCCAAAAATCTAATTCTTTTCCTGACTTGTCACATATATAGTTTCAATAGCGCTCACTATAGCATGCCACATAACATATAAATCCTATGCCGCTATAGGGTGTTTAACGACGGTTCTAAATGTAAAACATCTCCTAATTTTTTAAAATTGATTATAATTGCTATAGTAGTTGACTACTTGAATAAAACATTTTTTAAATTTTTTACTACTTTATAGATATATGGAATATGGGCCACGATTTCGTCGATATCGCTATGTAGCACATAGGTAGCTTGTTGCTACCGACTGTTATACGCTATTGACAACTATTTTTCGGGTTGACATGTGCTAAGCTTGATCATGTAACACGTTAAAAATTATAGTTAACAAAAGAGAGAGATGAAACGAACTGGTAGTGACGTGTGATCTTCCAGAGTACAGAGTAATTGAGTTGCATTTCCACTTTCATTTAAGAACCTAATAAATATATTCTATGGTTTCCAAACCAAACTCCGTACTTATTTTCTTTTTAAAAACGATTCGTACGCCCAAAAGCTATTTTGACTTTCTTGCAGTGGGGTGTGAGCTGATGTTAATAACTTCATAAATACTAGTCATCGTTTTTATTTTATCATAATAACTTAAGGTATCATTTGACAATGAGTACTGTCAGTATGAAAAACCAACCTCTTGGTTTTTATATGATTTATTGTAAGGCCCGATTTTGTTATTAGTCTTTCGTATTTGTATTGTGTTAGTTACGCTTCTAGTTTGTTTACGTTTACATGTATTAGGCCTAGGCCTAGTGTAATTGGAGCCCATTGGGCCTTTATATATGAAATAGTGTATGATAATACACACACTATATAAAGTGTGTGTAAAGCATACACAAAATATCCCTTTGCAATACCTATTATCCATTCACTCAAACTCTCGCTTCCTCCCTCCCTCTAACTCACGTCCATAACACCCTCACCACAAGATCCGAGATCTCAGTACTTGCTAGTTGTTTCCGCCAACTAGTAGAGAGGTTGATCCAAGACGACTAGTACTTAGTTTGTTGTGTTGTTTGATCCGGTCACGGGACCTATAATTGGTATCAGAGCTTTTGGGCTCTACTAGTTGTAGATCTTGGGTCACAACCTTAGATTTTGGTCTTGTGTATGTGAAAAGACGGATTTTCAAGAAAATAAGTGGGTTTCAAGTTCATAAGGCCTTCAAAGTTTCAAGAAAATTAAGTTGTTCATATTCAAGAATGTTAAAGTTTGGTTGAAAAGTTTGTGTTTGTGGTGTTTGAATCTCAAATATTAGGTGTTTGTGTTGGAGGTTGTGAGAATCTTCAAAGGTGACAATAAAATGTTGTGACATTCATGCATTTAGATGTGTATTTTAAAAGGTGATGGAAAGTTGTTTGGTGACATTCCTCTTTTGGTTCAAAGAGATCGAATACAAAGCTTCATTCAAAAACAAGAATTATTTGAATAGAATCATCTTGCGCATACATTTCGTTCTATTCGAATACAGTGTCCTAAACTCGCATACAAATCCTATTCGATTGGACTGTTCTATTCGATTCCAATACTCTATTCGAATACATTGTTTGGATCGCATACATCTTGGTTCAAATGCAATTGTTGTAGTTCTAAATTATCACAAGGCTTTTGTATTCCGTTCACCTCCTATTCGAATACATTTTGTATTTCTAATACTTTGGTTGGATTCAAATACGTCCTGGTTATAATTACTCTAAGGAAATTGTATGCTAATCATTGTCCAACTTGCATACATTCCACCGTTCAAATACATTGTCTTTCTTGAATACAATCCTCCCATTCGCATACATTCCAGTTTCGAATAAAATCTCCAACTCGCAACCATTCCAGACTCGCATACGTTCCAGATTCGCTTACATCCAACTCGCATACATTCCAGACTCACATGCATTCCAGATTCGCTTACATCCAACTCGCATATATTTGGGCATTCGAATACATTCCCTAAAATCAAATAGAAATCATATTCGAATACAATATGTTGTAGTTATTCATTCTTCTAAGGCAATTGTATTCTAATCAAGCTTAGTTCGAATACAAGATTGAATTGATTCAATTTCCATTAGAATACATTGTACTTAGTTTTTGAGCAGATTTTGAGAAATGGCAAATCATATTCCTACTAGTGCTGTATGTGATGTTTGACAACGAGGCTGGTACAATGTCTAAGCCTCCAAAGCTGATGAAGTGGGACTGTGACTTTGATGAGTTTAAGTGGAGATTTCATAACTACATCAAGATTATTGACTACAATCTTCTTAGACCACTTGAACAAGGTCCACATCGTCCTATGGCAACCGGTTCTGATGGTGAGGATCCTAAAATAGTAGCAAACTACAATGACAATGATAGAAGAATGTTTGCTGAAGATCAAAAGGCTTTTGGTGTCCTAAATGTATGCCTTTCACGGGAAATTGGATTGACATTGAGAGACTACACCACTGCTAAGTCTTTGTGGTTGCCTTAGTAAACAAGGTTGAAGGCAACTTGGAAATGAGAAACAGCCGAAAAGGGATGTTGAAGGGAGAGTTCAACATGTTTAACTACATTCAAGGAGAAACAATTGATAGTCTCATCTCAAGGTTTGAACTGTTGATTACCAAAATCAATGATGCTAGAATTGAATACGGTCAAATTGAGATAAATGACAAGCTTCTCAACTCTCTCCCTTAATCTTGGAGTATCAGTGTTATCACCATCAGGAGAACTTTAAATCTTCATCTCATGAGTCTATCTGATCTGACCTCAGTTATCAAGTCGTTTGTGATGGGCGAGAAGTTGAGGATGGATAATCACATCAGTTCTATTTCAAAGGATGGTATGGCAACTGGAACAGGTGTGAGCTCAGCATTCTTAAGCCATTCCAATACTACTGCTCATAATCCAAGATCAACCTTCAAGAATGTTGGTGTATCTCAAGCTTCATCAAGTCCAATACTACTGCTCAGAATCCAAGATCAACCTTCAAGAATGTTGGTGTATCTCAAGCTTCATCAAGTTCAAACTCAGGCTCCTTTCAATCTAATGTTAATCAAGTCGTAGCACAATCACTTAAAGCTCATGGAATCAAGCCTACCCCAAGCACTCCGGCTTATTTTGCTTCAAAGCCCCTCTCCGCCGATGACTCTAGTGTGGCTTTGTTTCATGCCTTTATGGCAAGTCATAAGGAGTTGTTACAAGGAAAGCTGCTTCCTCCTTCTTTTGAACAAGGAAATCTTCCCGAGATCTGATGTGCTAAAAGCGGTCTATAAAAACTTAACCGAACCTAGACACTCTAGTTTTAAATTTATAAATCTTGACTATCCTAATGCTAGACCACTAGACAGGCAAGTGTACCTATCAACTGTAGTAAAGCCTAATGAAGTCCGGATATCGTACCCACGAGACACTAGCGACACCTAGACTAGACTCTGACTAAGAACTTAAATAAATAGATATAATGAACTTTTGTGTTTTTTTTATTTATTAACTATAAACTAAAACTGACACTAAAAGACTTTAACTTGATTATTTAGACGAACTCAAAGATAGGAGAAGCACTACCTAGGTTTAGAATCCTACTTGTGAATATTGGATCTCTCTCAACTATGGAATCTATGATGGAACCAGGATCTTAAAATATGACACCCTTAAGCGACCTAGAGGATCCCTAATCATTCTCCGGGTGTGACCTACAAGGAAACTAAGGAGCGTTTAAATTTACCGGTTGGTTTGATTACTTGTCAGTCTCTCCAACAATACTAAAGTACCCTAAAAGAAAAATCACCCGTCAGTCTCACTGTCTCAATGCACCTAAATGCAAGGGGTAACCTAAGAACAATCGATAAGACACGGAATTACAATGAAACTAGGGAAATATAGGAAACCTCCTGTCAGAGCGTTCTAGCCTAAACACCTAATCCCAAGCACAACCCAACTATCTATTACCTCTCAGTCTCTAGATAGGTAGAATATAAAGTTCAACAAATCACTAACCATTGTTCCTATGGATTACTACGTCTAGCAAAACCATAAATAATCACAAACACACAGTAAGCGACCTACACACGCGTCTATAACGGAAAGACATTCAACAAGATACCTGCGGAACAAAGATTAATAATAAATCAAAACTAAATACGCAGACACATTAAATCAATTGTAAAAGAATTCTTAACTTTAGTATTAACCAACAATAAAATCCAAAAGCCAAGATATAATCCGCAAATCACAAAGTATACATCAAAAACCTAGGTAGCTAGGGGGTTTAGCCAATGATCATGCTCAAGAACGAATCAAAATAAATAAGTTCAACTATTGAATTCATAATGAAAACAAGTAATCAAAAATATTATGGTTCAATGAGTAAAGATAAAACCATGTTTGCGCCTTCTCTTCTCTTCTTGCGTATGCCTCTTATGAACCAGCCTTCAAATCAATAGGGGTGGCCTCCCTCTCTGTGCGTGACCTCCAAGACAGCCAAGGCTGTCGTGCGTATGCCTTCTGTTCCAATCCAACTCCACTCAAATATTGCAGCCGTCTCAATATTTTATAATCATACTACTTAAAACCCTTAGGCATCTCGTAGCCCAAATAACAAAACATTGTCTAAGCCCATGCAATTTAAACGTTTGCTAACATAATCTGCGGCCCACGTAACACTCCAATTCAATTAATCCCATGAATTATTTTATTAATTTTGTATGTGTATGGCATTATGTGCTTTCAACTTATTCCAAGGATGACACATTATTTTATCCAGTTGTTCCCTGCCAACAAAAATAAACAATTAAAGTTACAATATATATATATATTTCTTAAATTGAAGTTCATCAAACGTTTTTTTCATCACAATTAGTTGAACATGATGGCTTCAAATTCAAGTATTCTTGTAACTTAGTAAAATATCGATTTTATTTTACTATTTGCTTATCGTTCTCAAGTTTAATAAAAATACCCCGTTTTAGCTCGTTGTCTCGTGAAACCTTTAAAATTCAATTATGAGCCAAATAGAAATATATTCAATAAAAACCTGGCTCAAAATACTTGAAAGTGTAGGAAATATTTATAATAACATGTATATTTTAGACAATATCAAATATCCCAACACTTAAATCTTTTTCGTCCCTGAAAAAGTATTTTGCAATGGAATCATAATTCGAAAACTAATCTTTAAAACATATAGGTTATCTTTTAGGCATAGATAAACGCAAAAAGCGTGATTGCCGATATTGTTGTCCACTTAAACCCAGCCACCAGCTTATCAAGCCCCCAATTGCATTAAGTGCTTTAAGTTCAAAAATCACTGCTCCACCTACCCATCTAAGACAAAGAGAGCTAGAAAAATTAGAGTTAAAGCAGACTGGTTTGACAAATCACCATAAGCCAAGGACTCGTTGATGGTACTAAGTAGATGCACTCGGTGAAATTTGATGGATGAATGGTCATGTGGAGGCCGTACGAGCTATTCCTAAATATTATTGGACTTTGTCCTATAAATTCCTAATTTGATATTTATTGACTAAGAACCTTCGAGCCCCAATAGTGTATCCTCAGAGTCACTATTCAATTGGTAACACGTAAACTCTAAGTCTCGTCTAGTATATGCATCTTTGGCCTCTTTTACTAACTTTGAGAATGCTTCTTTGGCATTTCACAATATATAAATTTCTCTTTCTTTTGATTTTCGGACAAACTCTTGGAAAACACTTTCAAAACATAATTTCTTTTCTTTTTCTTTTTTTTTCTCTCTTTTTTTGTTTTTTTTAATATCACCCTAAATATATAACTATTGTCTAAGCTCGTAAAAAGATGAACATGTGGTGGTGTGCTGGTTTGAGTGCATCTAAGTCTTACCATCTCAAAGTTTTTAGATTATGGTAATCCTCCCTAAGCATCGAAATTCGGTTTCACCGTTTTTCAAATTATTATATATAAGAAATCTACTAAAGTGGACTATCAAAGCTAGTTGGGCCTACCGACACATCCCAAGCTTAGTGCGTTATCTTTTATTTAATCTCATATATAATAATAATAGTTTTAAAAACCAATCTCAAATTTTTCTATCATTTTCCATTATTTGCAAAAATTTTCAGTAAATATTCGGGACATTTTTCAATTTTTTTTTATTTTTTTTTAAATTTTTGATTTTTTTTAAATAAAAACGTCAGTTTCTAATCCCCACAATTAAATGTCACATTGTCCTCAGTGAGACAGAAAAAAGACAAAAATTAAAACACAATCAAATATAAGTAAAGTGGAGTAGACTCCCTTAGTAAATATGACGATATTGCCTCGCGAGTCGTGTCCCATACCCTCCAATTTGAACGAAAGTCTCACACTCCAGTGCTCTCTACCAAGCTGTCACTTACGAACGAAAGCGACAATAAATAAGCAAATAGCCTCCCCGCACTTGAATCAAACCATGTATCATCAATATTCCACAAGCAATCCTTGAGTAACCTGAAAGAAAAACCTAATGCACGCGGCCAGCAAACGAAAGCAAGAAACCCCAAAAATAATAATAAAAAATAAAAGCAAAAACATACTATCGGGTTGCCTCCCGGGAAGCGCTAAGTTTACAGAAAAGTCTTCAGCCAGACTCGCTCTCGAAATCTCAATCAGGAGGCTTTTCTTTTATCCAGCCCCGGTCTAACCCATTTAATTTCACCCGTCCAACATATTCAAACAAATAGCACATAGTGAAACTAAAAAGTAATATAAAACACACAAACCAGGTCGGACCACGAATACTTAAAGTTACCCGGACCAAACCTAATACGTGGCATATAATGAGGAAAATGGTTATTCTTGCATTTTAATGTTGTCCTATAACTCTTAATGTACCATTTTTTAACCCTCAAAATGTGTTGATCCAAGCATTTTCGCGCCCTTTTCTTCGGCCTTTTCAACTTCGGTGGCGATCCACTATCTAGTTCCTTCACAGACCTGCTAAACTTCATATGATGTGGCGACTCAACTACCATCGTATTCTGATCCTCTTCATTTGCCACTAACTCTTCTTTTCCGTTTGGTGCACGCTTGATCTTCATTGCTGGCTTCCCCATGATTAGGGTTTCTAAGTATATAGGATCGCCAACAGGGTCAAATTCTCCATCTTCTTCATAAACTGGTAAACCCACTAACTCATCACCAAACTCATCCTCCTAAGATGGTACATGCTCCTCCTTTTCGTCATCTTCCATCTGGTCAAGTGACTCCACAACTGCATCTTCGCTCAGATCCGTGTAATCAGGTAGCTCCAACTCCATCTCTTCTATCACGCCCTCATCATCATTATTCCAGAATTCATCATCTGTTTCATAGACGGCTTCCTGCTCCTTGTAAGAAGGACTCTCAATTTGATATCTAGCACTTAACTCCTCCAATCTAGCTTCTAGTTCTTCTAATTTACGGAGCCTATATATTTCAATCAACTTATCAAGCCTAGCTTCCAATGCCTCTAGTTTTCGAACAATTTCAAGTTCCTCTTCTTCGGCTCTTTCCAACATCATCTCTTTCCAACATCTTCTATATAAAATACTCCTACACTGACTCGATCTATTAAACATATTAACTAGACTCGATTAAATATAACACAAACTAAATTATCCAAAACACGACTAGACACACTAATATAAGACACAGACTCACAAGACACACTACGACTCAAGACAAAAAAAGACAATTAACCAATTAAGTTCAACCAAAGCTAGTTTTGCTATCGCCTAAGTATCCCCGGCAACGGCGCCAAAAACTTGAAGTGCTAAAAGCAGTCTATAAAACCTAACCGAACCTAGACATTCTAGTTTTAAATTTATAAATCTAGACTATCCTAATGCTAGACCACTAGAAGGGCAAGTGTACCTATCAACTGTAGTAAAGCCTAATGAAGTCCGGATATCGAACCCACGACACACTAGCGACACCTAGACTAGACTCTGACTAAGAACTTAAATAAATAGATATAATGAATTTTTGTGTTTTTTTTATTTATTAACTATAAACTAAAACTGACACTAAAAGACTTTAACTTGATTATCTAGACGAACTCAAAGATAGGAGAAGCACTACCTAGGTTTAGAATCCTACTTGTGAATCTTGGATCTCTCTCAACTATGGAATCTATGATGGAACCGGGATCTTAAAATACGACACCCTTAAGCAACCTAGAGGATCCCTAATCATTCTCCGGGTGTGACCTACAATGATACTAAGGAGCGTTTAAACTTACCGGTTGGTTGGATTACCTATCAGTCTCTCCAACAATACTAACACTGTGTTCCCGAGTTTCATTTAACTGAGGAAAGGGAAGGAAAATGAGGGATGGAAAAAATATGGTGTGTTCCCGAGTTTCATTTAAGAAAGGAAAAGGAAGGAAAATTTAAAAGAGGTGTTCCCGAGTTTCATTTAAAGAAAGAAAAGGAGGGGAGAGAAGAGAAAATGATGAGTAAAATAAAAGAATTTGTATCTTTCCAAATTGGAAAGATTATGAAGGAAAATAAGTTGAAGAGAAAGAGAAGATACCAAAAGAAAATATAAGAAGAGAAAATTTTCTTTTCCTTGCCTTTCTTCTCTTAAATGAACTCGGGAACACAACGTAAAGTACCTTAAAAGACAGATCACCCGTCGGTCTCACTGTCTAAATGCACCTAAATGCAAGGGGTAAGCTAAGAACAATCGATAAGACACGGAATTACAATGAAATTAGGGAAATATAGGAAACCTCCTGTCAGAGCGTTCTAGCCTAAACACCTAATCCCAAGGATAACCCGGCTATCTATTACCTCTTAGTCTCTAGATAGTTAGAATATAAAGTTCTAACAAATCCCTAACCGTTGTTCCTATGGATTGCTACGTCTAGCAAAACCATAAATAATCACAAACACACAGTAAGCGACCTAAGCACGCGTCTATACTGGAAAAACATTCAACAGGACACATGCGGAACAAAGATTAATAATAAATCAAAACTAAATACGCAAACACATTAAATCAATTGTAAAAATATTCTTTACTTTAGTATTAACCAACAATAAAATCCAAAAGCCAAGATATAATCCGCAAATCACAAAGTATTCATCAAAAACCTAGGTAGCTAGGGGGTTTAGCCAACGATCATGCTCAAGAACGAATTAAAATAAATAAGTTCAACAATTGAATTCATAATGAAAACAAGTAATCAAACCGAATAATATTATGGTTCAATGAGTAAAGATAAAACCCTGTTTGCGCCTTCTCTTCTCTTCTTGCGTAGGCCTTTTATGAACCATCCTTCAAATCTATAGGGGTGGCCTCCCTCTCTGTGCGTGACCTACAAGACAGCCAAGGCTGTCGTGCGTATGCCTTCTGTTCCAATCCAAGTCCACTCAAATATTGCAGCCGTCTCAATATTATATAATCATACTACTTAAAACCCTTAGGCAGCTTGTAGCCCAAATAACAAAACATTGTCGAAGCCCATGCAATTTAAACGTTTGCTAACAATAATCTGCGGCCCACGTGACACTCCAATTCAATTAATCCCATGAATTATTTTATTAAATTCGTATGTGTATGGCATTATGTGCTTTCAACTTATTCCAAGGATGACACATTATTTTATCCAGTTGTTCCCTGCCAACAAAAACAAACAATTAAAGTTACAATATATATATATATATATATATATATATATATATATATATATATATATTAAATTGAAGTTCATCAAACGTTTTTTTCATCACAATTAATTGAAATGATGGCTTCAAATTCAACTATTCTTGTAACTTAGTAAAATATCGATTTTATTTTACTATTTTCTTGTCGTTCTCAAGTTTAATAAAAATACCCCGTTTTAGCTCGTTGTCTCTTGAAACCTTTAAAATTCAATTATGAGCCAAATAGAAATATATTCAATAAAAACCTGGCTCAAAATACTTGAAAGTGTAGGAAATATTTATAATAACATGTATATTTTAGACAATATCAAGATCAATAAATATGATCTCAAGAAAATGGACATCAAGTATCAGATGGCCATGGCCGTTCATTGTGTTACCAACTTTATGAAGAAGTACGAGAAGAATAGTTTCAAAGATAATGGGAAGAATCTGGGTTTTGAGAAAGATAAACTTCGTTGCTACAACTGTGGGGAGCCAGGTCACTTTGCACGTGAATGCACTAATCCTCTGATGGCCGTGGGAAACATCAAGAGCACGAAGATGTCGGACAGTGATAGTGCTAAAAATCCTGAGAAGAGAATCATGCCAAACTACTCCTCGATGTCAAGGGTCCCTAGAATCAATCAAGGAAGTGCATCAAAGGGGAATTCGAGTCAAGCTCAAAGGCGATGATTACTAGGAATGCTGATTCAACTGCACCTGATTGGGAAGAGGATCAATTTGAAGAACTGAAGAATTCTCTGAACCTCTGGGATGGCATTCACCGATCAGGCTGGCACCTCTTCAAGCACCACTGATGGGATTCCTTCACCTGCCTCACTCATTCCCAAGGTACACAAACTTTGCACTCAAGAATGTATTGATAAAGTTCTTCACTATAGAAACCACAATGCTAAAATATTTGAACAAATAGATAGCATTAAAGTTCAGAATGAATATCTTAAAAAGGCTGCAAAGATTTATACTACTAGAATTAACACTCATGGTAATGATATGGCAGATCTTAGGGAAAAAGTTTCTATTTCTACAAATTTAGCTAAACGTCATGACAATCATGTAATTGTACTAAACGCTAAAATTGTTAAATTAGAAACTGAGTTAACCCAAAGAAAAATAGCCATAGAAAACTTTGAGCTAGCTTCCGAATAGCTGAATAAATTAGTTGGGTCACAAATGGAGTTAAAAATAAAGACTGGAATAGGCTACGATAGTTCTGCTGTACCACCGCTCTTTAATAACTACTATACTAGCCTTCCTCATTTTGATTTTAACTCTCCTCCTGAGGAAGAAATGGTCTATGGTATTGGTCATGTGCCCATATCAAAAAAATACGTTCCTGCTGCTCCCAAGACTGTTGATTTATGTAGTTCTTCAGTTAATCCTAATAGTAGTTCACCTTCTTTAGCAGGTTGTGTAGAAGAAAATGAGTGTATGGAAACAAACAAGGGTTGTGGAGATAAAAACTTACTTTTTGATTCATCTATTGTCAACCATGTCTGTAATAATATTGATTCCATAAACATTTTGAACAATGATGTATTTCATTAGAGTGTTCATGTTGGCACTTCTCTTGAAAATGAAAATGATGATTCAATTTTTGACAGTGACTGTGAAACTATTTTTGATGAAACCATTGTTGATAGAAACGTGCATGAAAATGTATCTGTGAATACTAACTTACCTAGCTGTTCGTCAAATGATTGTAAAGTTGAGGAAACAGAAATTAATGAAAATCGTTTTGAAAAGGAAAAGGCAGGTACATCCGGTAAATATGTGCCATCTCATAGAAACAATTTTTATCAATCCACATATCAACATTATCAACCTAAACTGTACAATCAATTTGATATTAGCTACTATGGTTATTATCCACAAGATTATGTTAATTCTTTCTATACAAATGCTTTTGATGATCGGGGTCATAGATCTGACATCTTGTTTATTCCCGTACAACCATCTCCTTATACACCACAACCAATGTACTATAATTTTGACAGTTTCTATAGGGAAGATAGAAGAAACCTTTGTTTTGTGTGTGGTAACCCATATCACCTTGCAAGACATTGCAAGAGCTGGCATAAAATGAAAAGAGAAACGAACAATAGGTTTAATCAATTCTGTTCAAGAGCTAAACCAAGCTCCAAAACAAGAAATGATCAACCAAACAGTTCTGCCAGTGAAATGCATGTGAGATCCAGAAATAAAAAGAGTGATAAACCTCCTTTTTGGATAACCAAGAAGGAGAGATCAATAAGGAATTCGAAGACTGAAAAGTATGAGAATTCATCAAAAAGAAAGCAGAAAAGAAATCCGAAGATTGAAAAATCTGGGGATGTAGTTTTAAAATCGAGAAGAAGACAGTCTCGAAAAGCTTTTAAAAACATGAAACCTGCACATGCATGAAGTCCTAGAGATTGTTCTTCTGATTCTGATACGTCTCAACACTTCATAAATAAAGATGAGAAAATGACATTTGACAACCATGTGGTTGACCCTCCTGAGACAACTAAGTCTTGGGAACCCTTGTCTAATTAAACTGTTAATGTGTGTAGGGTCAGCCAAGGCGTTCTGTAAATAGTATCTGGTATTTGGATATTGGTTGTACCCGAAAAATGACAAGAGACGAATCTTTGATGTTTGATGTTAAACCGTTCGATGGCGGGATACGTTTCTTTTGCTGGTGAATGGGTGGGAAAATTTCTAAACAGGGTAAAGTGTCGAATGTAATTCTAACGTTTGATGACGTCAACTTGGTGGAACAATTGAACCACAACATGCTCAGCGTCTCACAGATTTGTGACAGACAGTACTCCATGCTATTTACTGAGAATTAATGCTTGATTCTCAAACCAGGTTTCAAGGTCCCGGAAGAATGGATTTTGATGCGTACTCCAAGGCACAATGATGCATACATAATAGACATGAATTGCTCTTATTCACGTAAGACCGTTTCATGTTTGTTGTTTATGGCATCGTCGTGTTGGTCATGTAAATTTTAAAAATCTAAACAAATTGGTTAAGGGGGAACATGTGAGGGGATTGTCTGTTAAATCTTTTTCTTGCATTGAAAAATGTCTTTCATGCTCTAAATACAAGCAACACAAGCTCCCTAACAAACCCAAGACGATAAATTCCATAGATTCCATTCTTCAGCTGTTACACATGGAATTGTTTGGTCCTATTACTCCTATGGAAATTGCCCGAAAAGCCCATTGTCTTGTGATTACTGATGACTTTTCGCGTTTCAGCTAGACATTCCTTCTAGGGCATAAGGATAAAACCGCACAGCTTTTTATCAAGTTCATCACTCTAGTGGAGAGACAGACAAACAAGAAAGTGTGTATTCGAAGTTACAACGGAACTGAGTTCTACAACCGATCTGTATACGACTTCTGCAGTTCAAATGGAATAAAATGTCATTTCAATGCACCTTATGCTCCTCAAAAAAATGGAGTCGCTGAAAGACAAAACAGAACACTGATTGAAACTGCAAGAACAATGCTGTAAGATTCCAAACTACCTCATTTTGGGGAGAGGCCATCAACGCGGACTGCTTCATTCAAAACCGTGTGCTGATCAACAAGCGTCTGAAGAAGACTCCATATGAATTCTATTACAAAATGAAGCCGCTAGTAAACTATTTCAAAACCTTTAGATATCCTTGCGCCTTACTCCATATTGGTGCTCAGCATGATCCTAAATTTGCTGAAAAGGCTGATGATTGTTATTTTGTTGGGTATGCATCCAATAAAACCGCTTATCGAGTCTACAACAAGAAAACCAAGCTGATTTTGGAATCCTACAACGTTGACTGGCAAGAGCTAAATGCTACTAATGCTCGCACGAGATTAGATTGGTTGTTTGACTACAATAGATTGTTCAATCAGTTTCGAGGCATGTCTATTCCACATCCTGCTAGTACTCAAGTTCCATCTTCATCACATGACCTTTTGTTGATGCAAACACTGATCAATAGTCTGTCCGAAGTGGATCTGTCTGTTATGCCTACAATGCCTACACCACAAGTTATTCAACCCCTTCCTCGTGTCAATAATCAAGTTGTTAATCATCCCTCTCCTCAAACTGCTGTTTCGACTGAGATGGTGGAAGTTGAAGATGTATCTGATTCGGATTCGGATGATTACTTCCAGTCTGCTGACAATGTAGAACAACATCAGACTGAACCAGCAGCTGATCTTCAAGTAGCTCCCAGTGTGGTAGAATCTGTTGCCACACCCCCCCCCCCCCCCTCTGCAAATGAAACTGTTCAAATAACTACTCTTGCTGATGAACCTACTACTGGTGATTCTGATCACACTATTTCGACTCCAATCGACACCATTGTTGTTCCTTATGGTGAAAATATTTGGGAAGAACCGATCAATAAAGAGAATAGAGTTGATCAACCTGACTCTGTTTTTATCAACTGCTGATGTTCTTAAAAGTGCTCCTCGTATCTTTCATCCCATTGATAGTCTCATTGTAAACCTTCAAGTCGAACCAGTGACCATTGTCGAAGACATCCCTCAGTTGCCTATTCATCGTCGTCATCCAACAGAAAACATCATTGGTTCTCCATCTGCCAGAATCCAAATAAGAAGTAAATCCAATACAATTAACAGATGTCTGTTTGCATGTTTTATTTCACAGGTTGAACCAAAGGACTACATGATGGCCCTAAGGGAAAACTCGTTGGTTGAAGCGATGCAGGAAGAACTGTTGCAATTTAAGAAACTTCAGGTTTGGGATCGGTTAAGATGTCGCCGAACAAGAAACCTATTGGAACCAGATGGGTATTTAGACACAAGAAGGATGACAAATGGGTTATTACAAGAAATAAGGCAATATTAGTGGTATAAGGTTTCTGTCAGCGTGAAGGCCTTGATTATGATGAAACTTATGCACTGGTGGCTAGGTTGGAGGCAATTCGTCTTTTTCTAGCGTATGCCTCGTACATGAATTTCAAGGTCTATCAAATGGACGTGAAGACTGCCTTCTTGTATAGGAACGTCAAAGAGGAGATATGTGTGAACCAACCTCAAGGTTTTGAGGTCCTGATCGCCCGAACCATGTTTACCATCTTGACAAAGCTCTGTATGGCATGCACCAAGCACCTCGTGCATGCTACGTAACACTAGCAAATCACTTGCTTAAGAATGGCTACAGAAGAGGTGTTATCGATCAAACTCTCTTCATCAAGAAGTAAGCGGTGATCAGATCCTTGTCCAAGTCTATGTTGACGATATTATCTTTGGATCTACTTCCGATATGCTGTGTAGAGAGTTCGCCAAGGTCATGCAGTCTCTGTTTGAGATGAGTTTCTTGGGAGAAATGAGTTTCTTTTTGGGTATTCAAGTTGAACAAAAGAACGATGGGATTCTGACTCATCAAGAGATATATGCTTGTGACATTGTTCAAAAATTCGGGTTCAAAGACTCAACTCCCTTTCTCACTCTGATCGCTACCCGACCTGTGCTTGCTCCAGATCCATCAGGAATCCCAGTTGATCAACATCTCTATAGATCTATGATCGACTTCCTGATGTATCTCACTGCTAGCAGACCGGACATCATGTTCCCAGTCTGTCAATGTGCCAGATATCAAAGTAATCGAAAAGAGTCCCACTTAATTGTTGTGCATATTTCGGTACCTTAAGGGTAAGCCTTGCTTAGGTCTTTGGTACCCCCAAAGACTCCCCTATGGTACTACATGCTTACACCGATAGCGATTATGGAGGATGTAATTTGGATCGAAAGTCAACATCGGGTGAATGTCAGTTCCTAGGTGACAGATTAATCTCCTGGCAATGCAAGAAACAAGTCACCGTGTCCACCTCCACTGCTGAAGAGGAATACATTGTTGCCTCCGCTTGCTGTTCTCAAGTTATATGGATCCAACATCAGCCGTTGGATTACGGTTTGAATTTCTTTAACACCCCGATTAAGTGTGACAATGAGGCAACTGTATGTATTGTGAAAAACCCGGTCCATCACTCCAAGACAAGGCATATTGACATCCGAATGCATTTTATTCGCATTTTTATGACCGGAAGCTTGTTCACAATCGAACGAGTCCATACTGATTACAACTTTGCAGACATGTTTACTAAAACTTTTGATCGTGCTCGATTTTTGTTTTTCTTGTTGAGTCACTTGGCGTGATCTCTTTTGTTCAAAATTAAGTGTTATTTTATTTTGTTTTTATTTATATTTTTATTATTTTATTTTTATTTTTATTTTTATTTTTATTTTTATTTTTATTTCATTTTGTTCTATTTTCATTTTACTTTACTTTATTATCTTTTTAAACTTTTATTTTATTTTTAGTTTATCTTATTTTCGTTTCATTTAAGAGTTTATTTAATTTCTCTTTTATTTTAAGATTTCAAAATTAAGTTTTTTTAAATTTTTGTTTAAATTTTTATTTAAAGATTTCAAATTTAAAATTCTTAAATTGATTTTTAAATTTTTATTTACAGATTTCAAATTTCAAATTTTCTTTAAATTTATTTTTAAATTTTTATTTAAAGTTTTGAAATTTGATAAAATTTGGTTTTAATTTTATTTTGTTTACTTTTAAATTTATTTTATTTTATTTCTAAGTTAGGTTTTACTATTAGTTTATTTTGATTCATTTTATCTTTTTGCATATAAATTTGTAAATATTTTTCAAATATGTCACAATATTAGAGATAGAAAATGAGTTAACTTTAACTCACAAAAAAAAATTTCACTTTTGCTTTAAGAAAAACAAATTAAGTCACTTGACTTGTCAAAAATATTTTATATTATTATTTTGCTTAAGAAAATCAGAAAAAGATTGAAAAGTATAATCTGTTGTTTAGATGGAGCTCCTGCTTAGAGAGAGTCGGTTAATATTAAAATATCAAAAAAATTTGAGAAATCGATCCGACCTTTGGAACATGATAAGAAATTGTCTTAGGTGATCCTAGCACATGAAAAGAGTATATCAAAGGCCAACAAGATCATTGCTCGATGTGTAGATAGGCTTAACAAATGAGTAAGTATCATAGTGATATAAACTTAAATATCTCCCTATGCTAGTGGCTACACTCTTATGAAGCGGTTGCCGACTCCAAATAAGTCATATAAATGAAGGCAAAAATCCTAATAGTCAGTCATACACGAGCCCGTTAGTGATTGGTCACAGTGAAAAATCATTTCATGCTTTAGCTTCAAACGTTGAAAAATGTCAAAAATTACTGAAAAAGCAGAAAAACTGCAAAATACTCAAAAAGTATTTAAAATTCAACAAAATTGTTGAAAAGTCTATCAAACAAAAAGGGGTATATTAGAACCACGCAAAGTGAGGCAAACAAGAAAGTCCTAAACACTTTACATGAAGGCATATGTCAACAAGGCTAGTAAGTCCATTGTTCAACCTTTACATATTGTTTGAAAGAAAAGGTTGCAAAAAGTCTATAGAAGCTCAAAATGTTTTGATCAATCATTGAGGGGTCGGAGTCAATTCGATGTGAGACTCATGAACACAAACTATGCCCGAGGTATGATGGAGTCTGTAACATGTTGGATTAACAGGGGTCCACACAAGTATTGTGCCTAATTATACCTTAACGTATCACGATGAAATCAAAATACTTGTTAAGTTTAAAGTGGACTAACATATCTAAAATCGACTTTGGATTCTTGGCATAGTAATATCCAAATAGAAGTGTGATCTAAGAAGCTATAGACAATATGATTCCATGTTGTGATCTTTCTTACCAAAAACAAGTATCAATAGAATTATGTAAATAATTTAATATAATTAATATAATATTAATTTTCTTTTTATCTAAATTTTAAATTTTAGTTCATTTTTAAGTTTTATTTTACCTTATTTTACATGTTAAAATTAGTTTAACTTGTATTTCTTTTAATTTTATTTATCTTATTTTATTTTAACTTTTATTTTATTTTCTTTGTTTTATTTAATTTTATTTTTAATTCTAAATTTTATCTAATTTGGTTTAACATATTGTTTTATTTTTATTTTTTACCTTTTATTTTAATCTTATTTTAAAAGCTTATATAAATCTTATCTTTATTTAAAAAGTTTTATTTTTTATTTTAATTTTCTTTAAGCTTATTTTAAAATCTTAATTCTAATATTAATTTTGTTTTTAAAACTTTGTTTTTATTCATTTTTAAGTGTTATGTAAAAAAATGAGTTAATACTTACGACAAGGTCCTCGATGCAAAGTTTGTTAAGTCTTTACCCGACAAAAATATATCTTGTATATATTTAAGATGTTTAGATTCTACTCTATCTAAATCTAAAATACATGATGCAGCTCCAGCTAAGAACTTTTAATTGATATATGAAATAGACTAGATTGTAAAAAAAAGAGTTTTTGTATCAATCTAAAGAAAGGTTTTTATAAGATCCAAAAGGTCCGTTGAGCGCCTCCTAGCTATGTCATAATAGATCCGAACACTTGCCCCGGATCGACTTCCAGATCATAATTGCTCTAGTGAATAACTAAAGAAAATAGATAGGTGGAAGATATAAAACTAAAAGAGAAAGAAACTAATTACAAAAATATCAATTATATAATAGAAATATCTCTCCGAGATTCACTAATTATTTGACTGTTGGCGGGTCTCTGCGGGTAAATATATTCGGGTTAAACATGAAAATATTTTCAGAGTTCGAGGGTCGGGAGTGAAAATTTGTTTAAAACTCGAGACATTTTGACCCTATCGCGAAATAGGTTAAACACTATAAATAGTTTTTCACAAATTATTCTTCATTCTTTTCAAAAATCTTATCCACTTCTCTCTCTCTCTCCTCTCCCCTTCCGCCGCTCTCACCCTCCAAACCCTAATCGGACTTTAAAAACTACAAACAAGAACACAGATCTTGTTTCATCTATGCACTTAAATCATCATAATCAGCATGGATCGGTTCCCAGTGGTAATTATTTTACCGTTTTTCATGTATTTCTTGTTCCGATACGATGAACAGTTCTTGCGGAACTGTACATGGTCAATTAATGATGTTGTTGTTGTTCTTTAATGAAATTGATGCTTGATATTGATTTTCGTTATCCTCAGGAGTCACCATGTGAAGTTAATTGAGTTTTGGTTTAGACTTGTATAGAGTTTTGATTTTTAGGGGTTTCTATTTTATTTTGGGTTCATAAACCCGGGTTGAAGATGTTCTTTCGCTTACCCAGATCTTCAAGATGGCTCCCAGAAAACTGTTCAATGTGCTATGTGTTAAAAATAATTGTGTATAAATATTGTGTTTGAATTGTTTTCGAATACATCGGGTATTCGAATAATGCCTTTGAACTAGTGTGATCTATTGTCAATTGTATTCGAAGAGGGATGCATTCAAATGGAGGTTAGTGCATTCGAATTAAAATCTTTGGTCTTAACCATTGCCAAAGGGGATTGTATTCGAATGTGCATTATATTTGAATACACAATTGTGTTCGAATGGAACATAATTTTGATCTAGAATTAAAGGATATTGTATTTGAATATGAAGAGTATTCGAATAAAATGTCATTCGAACAGCTATTTGGTTCGAATACACATTCATGGAATGAATTTGATTATGATATGACACTAAAGATTTTGGATTTGAACATATGTATGTATTCGAATTGAGCATTGCTATGATCTGGAATGTTTTAAGGAAAATGTATTCGAACATAACTTTGTATTTGAAAATTTGAACTGTGAAAATGTATTCGAATATAAATTTGTATTCGAATGGTCTGTGAGAAATGGCCAAATCTCATGTATTCGAATGAAAATCTCTTCAATATGTCAAAGCCATTGTATTCGAATATCTCATTGTAATCTAATGGAAAATGTATTCTATTTAAACATTGTATTCAAATGAGGACGTATAAGAATGCATTGTACTTTCAAATGGTTAAGAGTAATGTATTCTAACACAAGTGTATTAGAATACAATGTTTTCATTTTCATTAGAATACATTATACTTAATTTTTTTTCTCTCGTGTCTTTTTGTAAATATTGCTTGTATAGTTTATTTTTGTTCAATATTTGTACATGGTTGTAGGACATGACAAAAACAATACAGACGACCCTCAAAGTAGACGAAACAATGTCTTGGTTCAATTAGTAATGCCCACGCATCGTGTTGGGTTGTACTAAGTCTTATGATATTTTGAATCTTCTTAATAACCCAAAAACGCGAACAACAAACAACAAAATAATCATACTGTGCAGCTTCTAGAGAACAAAAAGTTGAAGCTCCAACTTGAATAACTTGTATTTTCAGCCACAGCCCACAGTTCTACAGGTCCATTTAGTAAAAAGCAGTATCGATCCATCCAAAATGGCATTAGCATTAGCAAAGAGTTATATGCAACTTCTGGAACAAAAAAGAAAGAGTAGCAATTAAATAGTAGGTATATTCATTATCTAATCATAGTAAACGTTGTCATAAAGAAGATTTGTCTGTTTTGCATATGTAAGCTATATTCACATTTAACAGGTTGTTGTCTTGCAAAGTACATAATTCTTGATAATCATGTAAAAAGAATTTGACAAAAGCATAGCCAGACAAACAGTAAGTTTTCCTAATAACTATTTGTTTATTTCTTTTACCGTTCATGTCATTTTAGTTCTTGAACCTCACATTGCAAGATTCAACACAACCAATAATTTTTTTTATCTCCACCCAATACCCCCCAGCACAACGCTCAAATGCGATCTATATATACCAAAGATATTTATTTTCTGAACGGGTGAAACCAGATGTTCAGATACGTCAATTAGACCGTCATGGCTGCAATAAAGGTTGCAAGTGGAAAACCCCAAGCTTGCCGTCCTCTGATTGTGCAATGCCAATGAACGATCTTGAATTTATTCATCATAGCCTCTTGATAAAAATTATGAAATACTACAGTGATGGTTTAGAAGCTGGCACGTTATTACGGCCAATAAAATAGCAAAACACATCAATCAATATCAAATTTTGGATTTCCATCGAGTTTTTTGTTTCGTTGTTGCGCAACCGAACAAAAATATAACTGAACACAAAACAAAAGAAGACAACTCCACATCATTGTTGCTTACTCTGAATAGAACGTCATGCAAAAATCTAAAGTAAAACGTGTACCTTTCTCCTTGCAAGCAAATGACATCCAAAGAGATGTGTTTACCTCAGCAACCCCGTCAATGGAATATATCATACCATGTCGGAAGGATTCAGAGGAATATATCATACCTTTCTCCTTGAACACCCCTACCCACAACAACACTAATATATAAAGCCATAACAACTGCACTGTCACGAATGCTGAAGAGGTAGGTCCAGCAGAGCCCAGTTGGACCCGCAAGACTCACCCTGAACAGGGACGTCTGCGCAACGACCAACTGCTCCCGCAGGACCCACCATGCTCAAAGAACCTTACGCGCAGTACGCCAGCTGTACCCGCAGGGAAAGCCTCCCAATGGTGAAGTACCCCGCCTGTTCCCGCAGTTGCGGATACAAGCCATCAGGGAAGGCTACCCGCACTAACAGCAAGGCTACACGCACAAGGCACTAGCTACTTCAGTAGTCACATGAAGGAATGAGCAAGGCGGGAATTCTCCCGCCTAAATGAGCCAGTCCGTATGCTTCTGGAAGATCTTTTGTACTATACCTACTAAGGTATGGGCAGAACAGACGATTTGACCAGAACAGCCCATGAACCAATCACAGAGTGACAGCTCACCGACAACAGTACGAGGAGGAGCACCCTCTAGTACTGTTTGTCACTATTAGCCGCTGCCTACTCACCAACCCTTACGATGGGACGTGCGCAGCCTACAGTTGGTGGAACAGTGCGTAGCCGACAGTAAAGGAACAGTGTACAGCCGACCCTGTTACTGTCGGCCGTAGCCTATCCACCAACCAGTATGGCCTGTGCGTAGTCCACTGTTGGTTGAACAGGAATACTATTCAGCCGGCTGTACCTTCTAGGAAACCTACCTTCGGCTATAAATACTCCAACACCTTGGAATGGTAAGGACATCATCTGATATCTCAATCTTATCTAGCAATCTCTTAATATACACTTATATTCAGAGCAATCTAGTCTAATTCTCACGCCGGAGGGGGGTCACAAGGAGGAACCCCCCCCCCCTTCTCAGTGACGAGCTTACGGTGTCTGTTTTGCAGGTCCCCTGAAGAACAATCTTCTCTGCTGGACCTCATCCTCGTGGGAAACATCTATCTAACCCCCAGGTTACTCGTAATCTGCCCGGGGTCCGGTTAGTGTTTCTTCATTGGCGCCATCCGTGCATAAAAGCTAGAACTAATTATTAGTTTTTTTCAAAATTTCTCAAGAAATGGTTAATGTTACTCCGGTCCTAAGGCCAGTAATCGACCAAGAAACCCCGGTAACCACAACCCCAGCAACTGGGGGGAACACCGGCGGTTATACAAATCTTACGAACACTACCCCGGTTACCCAAGCCGGGGCAAGTGCAGTAAATATTCCACTGGGGTTCACTGATGCCCAGTTGGAAAAACGAACGAGGGTCCCTCGCCAAACACTAGATCAAGTTAAGGCATGGGCCGAAGCACGTCAGAGAGAGTTCCAAGCTGAATTGGATGAACGCTTGCGTTCAGCTCAACAGGCTGACGAATTCGGCAGTACTCGCCAACATCTCAATATGAACAGTGAGTGCGAGTACTCAGACGATGAGAGGGAAGAATCCGATACCGACGCAAACCCTCGCCATAAGGCGAAAGGGAAGCGTAAGGAAACGGACTTCCAACCGAAAAGGAATTTTGGGGAAGCCTTTAAACCAACGAATGCGGAGAGAAACCCGCGTGACTTCTCCAAAACCTTTAGACCAACTGCTACAAATGCAGGAAAGTCAAAGTTCGCAAGGGACATTGCGGAAGCAATCGCCCCGAGAAGTGCCAAACAAATGTCCAACATTGGCACTTATGATGGTCTATCCGACCCAGACGACCACTTGAACAGATTCATTGCGGGGGCAACCGTCAGTAACTGGACGGAACCCACGTGGTGTTATATGTTCCAGATGACTCTGGTTGGAGCGGCCAGGGCATGGTTCGATCGTTTACCGGTCCACCACATATATGATTGGGCGGACTTTCAAAACAAGTTCAGCCAACACTTCAGCCAACAAAGGAAATATACTGAAGAACAGTGGACGATCCTCAACTGCGTCAGAGAGGAGGATGAATCTTTACTAGACTTCATCACTCGCTTCAACTCCAAAAAGCTAAGTCTGGGCAACATAAGTGAAGATCTTGTTCGCGCCGCTTTCATCCAGGGCGCCGAATGCCCAGAGCTTATCCGCACATTGACGGGTAAGGACGGCATGCCATCCACATGGGATGCCATCATGACGGCGGCCAAGCGCTTTGCCGAGACGGAGAAGCAACTGGGAAGGGATCTTCCCCAGAGTACACACCTCTACACGCAAAGGACTAGAGAAAACAATGTCCGGATCGCCCGGCAGAACAAAAAGAGGTAGCTAGGTATTTGGCAGTCAAGGGTAAACTTTGACACCTCATCCAGCTCTCACCCTCTTGTTGGCGGAAGAAATAACACACACCCTTCAAGCCAAAAACACCGGTGGACGCCACTCACCAAAAGCGTCACGGAGATATTTGCCACTGAAAAGCTACCATGGCCAAAAGCTCCAATGATCCGGCAGCGACCTAATGCGGATCAGAGCAAATCCTGTGACTTCCACGGGACAAAAGGTCATGGTACGGAAGAGTGTACATCCTTGAAGGATATTGTTGAAGCATTCGTCAAGGATGGAAGACTGGCACACCTGGTGGCATCAATCAAGAAGGGAGGAAGGAATGACAACCGGTACCGAGGCAACGGACGAAAGCCCGTTGACATCAGCATCAACATGGTTCACGGTAATATCAGAGGAAGAAAAAGGCGAACGACAGAACCATGTGCGTGGAAGGAAGCTGAGGTGCGCTTCCCGCGAGTGCCAGGAGGACCCAGCAAAGAAGGCCCTATCGTCATCAAAAGCCAGCTGGGGCACTACATCACTTCTCGCACTCTTGTTGACAACGGCGCCTCGTCAACGGTGATGTACAGGCAGTTCTTCGACAAGCTAGATGACGAAGACAAGGAACGCCTGGAAACGATCTACGCCTCGATGGAAGGGTTCGATGGCAGCACAAACACCCCCCTGGGTATCCTATCTTTCCCCGTCACTCTTACGGACGGGAATCACTCACGCACGGAAGACGTTGATTTTGTCGTAATGAGGAAGCCACACCACACATACGACATTCTCTTCGGAAGAGACGGGATGGCAAGATTCAACGCCGTGGTATCCTCAGTCCACGGCATGATGGGATGGCCAACAGCTGAGGGTGTAGCGATGATCACCGGCATTCCCCAGGTATGCATCGCATCTGTCTCATCTAAACCCAAACCAAAGATGGCTAAACCAACCATCACCGAACCAGAAAGATGGGCCTTCAACGGCAAATATCCTGACCAGGCCGTCTCCATTGGCCCAACAGTTGTTGATCCCACACGCACCTTACTCAAGCGCTTATTACAAAAAAACGCTGACATCTTCGCGTGGACACCAGCTGACATGACTGGTGTACCCCGAAGTAAGGCAGAGCATAAGCTCAAATGCGATCCGGCTGTTACGCCAATCGTACAAAAGCGCAGAGTAATGGGGCCAGAACAAACTAACGCGTGTAGAACCCAAGTCAAGGAACTCCTTGACGCAGGCATCGTACGCGTTAGTAGATATCAAACTTGGGTTGCAAATCCCGTTATGGTACCGAAGAATAACAAACAATGGCGCATGTGTATAGATTTCAAGGACTTGAACAAAGCATGCCCCAAAGATTGTTATCCGTTACCTGAAATTGATCTTAAGGTGGATTCGTTGGCACCGTTCCGCCTTAAATGCTTCCTGGACGCGTATAAGGGGTACCATCAAATCCACATGGCCGTTGATGATCAGGACAAAACCGCTTTTCGGACGCCCGATGGCACATTTTGTTACCAAATGATGCCATTCGGACTTAAGAATGCCGGGTCCACATACCAACGCCTGATGGACAACCAGTTTCATGCCCAAATTGGGAGGAACTTGGAAGTCTACATGGATGACTTGGTCATCAAAAGCCCTGACCCAGAAGCGATGTTGAAGGACATCGAAGAAACTTTCAACACGCTCAGGAAGATAAACATGAAGCTCAACCCGAGCAAGTGTGCCTTTGGAATGGAAGAAGGGAAGTTCTTGGGGGTCATCGTCACTAAAGATGGCTTCAGAGCGAACCCTGAAAAGGTCGAAGCCATAATCAAAATGGAATCACCTACCACCATCAAACAGGCTCAGACACTGAATGGACGACTAGTGGCACTTAATCGCTTTTTGAAAAACCACGCGGATAAGTCGTTTCCCTTCGTGTCAACATTGAGAAACTGTTTAAAGAAAACGCACTTCCGCTGGACACCAGAAGCGGAAGCAGCTTTTCAGGAGATTCGGTCACGCTTGATCGAACTCCCAACGCTCACAGCACCAAAAGCGGGAGAGGAGTTAATCCTATACCTTTCCGCAACAGATAGAGCAACCGGGGCAGTCCTGCTAGTAGAGCGAAAAGGCATCCAGATGCCAATCTATTATGTCAGTCGTATCCTAACAGACGTAGAAACCCGGTACTCTACCCTCGAAAAATTAGTCTTAGCACTTATACACGCTTCACGCAGGTTAAGACGATATTTCCAGGGTCACCCAATCACCATTCTCTCCAACTTCAAACTTGCAATCGTTCTAGGCAAACCCGAGTTATCGGGACGCCTAGCCAAATGGGCAATTGAGTTGGGGGAGTACGCGATAAAGTATAAGCCAAGACCAGCCATAAAAGGCCAGGTTTTGGCCGACTTTATTGCGGAAGTGCCTGCATCGCGGGAAAAAGAGTGCCAGGAAGAGGCTCAACCCTCTCCAGCACATGACATCAATGATGTCTGGCGACTCTACACTGATGGAGCAGCCAGTAACGAGGGTTCAGGTGCAAGGCTGAAACTAACCAACCCAGCAGGCCAAGAATACACTTACGCTATTCGACTGGATTTTCCAAGTACGAATAACGAAGCCGAGTATGAGGCATTCTTGGCTGGGCTGAGAATTGCGCGTAGGATGGGAGTGAAAAACTTGGAAGCCCACGTGGATTCCATGTTAGTAGCCAATCAAATCAACGGGACGTACACGGCCGTGAACGACACAATGGCCCTGTACCTCGCACAAGCAAAATCCCTTATGCGCGATTTCAACGACTGCAAAGTCATACACGTCAAGCGAAGTGAAAACAAATCTGCGGATGCGTTAAGCAAGCTTGCATCATTAGCCTTCACCCACTTAGGAAAGGACATCCGCATTGAACTCCTCGAGACACCTTCGGTCCCGCACAAGGAAATTTGTGTCATCCAAACCGGCACAGAAACATGGATGACACCAATAATAAAATACCTTGCGGCAGGTACACTACCAGAGTCAAAAACACAGGCAAGAAAACTACGCTGTAAAGCACTGAATTATCAACTCATCGATGACATCCTTTACAGACGTAACTTTCTTGGCCCACTCTTAAGATGCGTGGACAACCAAGATGCTGACTACCTCCTAAGGGAAGTACACGAAGGCATCTGTGGAGTACACGCAGGTCCCCGCGCTGTTGTAGCTAAGCTAAACAAGGCGGGATACTTTTGGCCGGGGATGCATACGGATGCGCTGGCATACATCAGAAAATGCAGGTCTTGCCAGCTTTACGCACCCAACACGCACCGCCCGAAGAATGAACTTGTTCCAGTCACTTCTTCATGGCCATTTCAGAAGTGGGCCATCGATGTGACAGGCCCATTTCCTACAGCAGCAGGAAATGTTCAGTTCCTAGTGGTAGCCATCGACTACTTCACCAAGTGGATAGAAGCAAAACCCTTAGCCCAAACAACCGCAAAACATATCAAAAAATTTATTTGGGAATTTATTATTTGTCGTTTTGGACTTCCACAGAATTTGGTGAGCGATAACGGCACCAACTTTGCTGACAAGAAGCTACAACAGTGGCTGAAAGAACTTCAAATCACCCACACCTTTACCTCAGTGGCACACCCGCAAGGTAATGGTGAGGTGGAAAGAGCAAATAAGAGCGTCGTCGAAGGCATCAAGAAAAGACTCTTGGAACACAGATCCGGCTGGGTGGACGAGCTTCCGCACGTCCTTTGGGCAAACAGAACGCTGAAGAAGGCCAGTACGGGAGAAACCCCGTTCAGCCTCACTTATGGCACTGAAGCCATGGTCCCGGTCGAAATTGGTTTACCCTCACCAAGGGTCTTTATTCAGCCAGAAGACAATGATGCGGAAAGACGGTTGGACCTTATGCTAACCGAGGAACGCAGAGACTTAGCCGCAGTGCGTGAAGAGAACTACAAGCGACAAATGCAAAAGTACTACAACACGCGGGTAAAACTCTGCAACTTCAAAGTAGGAGACTACATACTGCGTAACAACGAAGCTTCGAACCAAGAACGCCCAGGAAAGCTGGCCCCGGTCTGGGAAGGGCCATACATTATCAAAGAGGTCCTGGGAAAGGGCGCATACATGCTCGAAAGGCTCGATGGCACTCCCATCCCAAGAACATGGAATGGAGCTCAATTACGCAAATGTTATATGTAGATCAATTCCAAACTTGTAAAGAAAAGGCCTAGAGCCACTTCTAATGGAAATGATTCTCCTTTCACAATGTGTTGATAGCCTTACCTTTATACTTATGAACTTCCCACACTGATGTGCCGGTATTCACCGCATAAATGGGGGAAGAAGTAAGTCGTTACGTGTGGAAGGCGGCAAAACCCGCATAAACACAACGCTAGAAATCTCAAGTTTTAAGGAAAACCTACACGCAGGTCAGATGTAAGTAAAGTTTAGCCATCCTTGTAAGTGCAAGTGACGGTCTTACCCGCACAATCACGAACAAGGAAGCAAAACTTCAACCTATCATCTACCACGTTCAAAGGTTAACTTATTCTGAACACTTAGAAAATTTCAAAGGAAAAGATGAGGAAAACTTCCACGCAGGTCGGATAAAAGTAAAGTTAAGCCATCCTACTAAGTGTAAGTGACGGTCATACCCGCACAATCATGAAAGAGGAAGCGAAACAAACTTATAATTTGTCACGTTAAAAAGTTAACTTATCTAAGTACTAAAGAAATTACTAAGTTAGATCAAAACATGCGTAAAATAAACAAGGCAAAGAACTAACACAATCTTTATTTCATCAAATTCAAATATTACAAAGATAGCTATACAAAAGCAAAAAATCTACGCTAATGGTGGAAAGGGATCTTCAGAATCAAGCTTCAGGACCACTTCCACTTGGACCCGCTCCATCAGTAGAGCGTGGTGGTTCAAAGAAAGCTTTAAGGATAGCTAGCCATCATCAGCAGCAGCGACTTCGTTCACCTTCTCCACCACCGGATGCGGGAAGGCGGCATACTGGTTCACTGCTTGGTCATAAACAGCTTCAGTATTCACATCGTACAAAGGGAAGTTGGAAGGCGGGATGCCTTTCTCAACGAACCCTAGACCAAGTAGGAAACCGGCCTTTTCCCCATCCTCATGAGAAGCGTTGAGGGCTGCGCTCATAGCATCGTCATAAGATGTCTCTGAAAAGACCCGATGCACAACCTACAAAGAAAAAATACAAGTATCAGAACCTTTTCTATTTACAAAGAAAAGCGTAAAGACATGAAAAGCTTACCCAAGACAACGCTTCTCGAAGAAGCTATTCCTTGGCAACCAGAGCTTCTTGGAGGGCGGCTTGAGCTTGGGTACAGGCGCGTTCGGCTTCACTTTTATTAAGGTTGGCAAGCAACACTTCCTTTGCAGCAGCCTCTTCGACGCCCTTTAGCTTCCGCTCAGTGTGGTCAAGCACGCCCCTCTGGTCCAGGATCTCTTGGAGCTTCTTCGCGTCCTCCATCGCCAAGGCATCATGAGCCTGCTGGAGAGCCTCTAATTTGGCTTTAAGCTCTTCATTCTCCACGCGTAGAGGCTCGGCAACAGCTTCAGCCTTGGTGGCCCTTTCAGTTGCGTTCCTAGCAGTTTCCTTAGCCAGCCGAAGCTGTTCATTAACAGCTTGGGCAGCCTTGGAGCGAGCCTCGAGACGGGCCTGAACCTCAACTTCAAGGGCCTTGAACGCCTTCTCCTTCTCCGCAGCCGCGGCGGAGAGCCTCCTATTCTCCTCCCGAATTGAACACGACAACATTGATTGAGGCGCCTAACATTAACATTAGCAGCCATGCCACCAGAGGTTTTGAAACCAAACCCGGCAGCAACAACCATGACCGTCAAATGAGTAAGACCAGACCGGAACACCACACCACCGCCACCTAGGGGTTCGAAACCGAACCCGGCAACAGCAGGCGATGGAAACGATCGTCGGTGATCGGTAGACATCAACCATCTGTTTGTGTACAGCCCTTAGTTCGTTCTTATTGGACCTCCACTTCCATAATCACAATTCTATTTTCTTAAAACTCGGATGTGTAATTCCTTACATGGTGAGTTGACTGCAATTTCACTGATGGTGACCTGTAATATAAAAGAAAATGTTTGTATAAGAAAGGGTTTTTATACGTGTTATGTGACAAACAACCTAATAGTATAAAGTAGAAAATTTGTAATGGGTATTGTCATACTGTTGGTAGTGTTATTGATAAGCTATCTTTTCTAACGGCACACAATGTCCTGTAACTAAGCCTTTTTTTGTCTATTGGTTGAAAAGTGATCGTGTGCAGTAAAGAAGCAAAGTATCATATTTACATATGTAATTCCTATACAGTTGTAAGTTAGTTTAATGTATTTGCAGGAAGAGTTTTATATTTTTTTTCTCATTATACTGATGTAATATAATAGAAGTATATGCACTCTTAGCTCGTAAAGTGTTGGACCACTTTGCGCATTTTATTTTGATGGTGATCTGTGTTTGGATGTAATTTTCTTCTCCATATATAATTCCATTTTAAAATTTTTAAACTTTCTTCTTGATTTATTTATTTATTTATTACTTTTTCATTTTAAATACTCAATAGGGTAAATTGGTGGTTGGTGCATATTCTTGAACATAAGCATTTAGTGTTCAAAAAGTTTTATACGGGTCAAATTTATGCAAATGGGCATTTTAGGAGTTTGGTCAATTCATAATCAAAGTTTTATACTTTTAAACTGCAAAAGGCTTATTGGGGATATTTAATGATTGTTTTTCTATTTATCTGATTTTTACAAGTGAAATAAGATGTTGGCTTTAATTTTTAATATCAGGGGTATTTTGGTTAGTTAATATGATAATCAAGGTCAATTAATCATATAAGTGCATATTGTAAAAATATTTTAAATTTTAGATGTCACTAAAGTATTGGAGGATGTTGAAACAATTATATGTGTATACAACTTGGCTTGACAACATCACAAAGGTAATGGGCATTGTTAAATTTGATTTTACATGATGAACCGGAAGTTGGAAAAACAAAGCTTGATGGTTAATAAGCAATGTGTCCTTTTTCCTAGGCTTCATTTACCAAGCAACTTCAATTCCATGTTTAAACGTCGACTAAGCCGGTACTCAAAATATTCTACTGTTCATAAGAGGATCGTGTTATCATCTGACACGTGTTTAACGCTTCGTTCATTTCAAAGAGGTAGTTACAACTCAATAATTTATTCTCTCCTGATTTACATTACTCTTTGTTTTTTCTTTACAGTCCTGGGCAAAGCATCTGTTTTCTTCTTTTGCCCTCATGGCCTCATTCAAATTCGATCCTTGAAAATCAAATTCATTAAACCCTAATACTAACTACTGTCCAGACTTGTGAGGGTTGTTGCTGGTGAGTAAACACTCACAGGAAAGAAGACAGAGCAACGCCATCCGTCCTATCGGCTCTTCGTCGGGAGTAATCCGTCACAAGCTCTTGTAACTCTTTATCCCATATTTGTGTTACTGTAACATGTTCATTTGACCAAAATTCGGTTTTTGTTATTCTTCTCGCTTTATCTAACACTGAAATTGGGGCCTTTTTTTTTAATTAAACATGATGATGATTCGTATTTATTCTTTTTAATGCTCTTTGTATAATTTAGATTTAGAGATTAAATATGTTAATACTAAGTTATTTATTCATTTTGCAGAACCTGCTAGCAGGTCTACACATCACTGAGCTTTCCAAGTTTTTCCTTCACATAATTTTTATATTTTTTTATTTTATTTGTAAATTTTAATACAGTGATAATACTTCAATCATTTAATTTCGGTAGAGCTTAAAAGCATATTAATTTTTTCCATAGTTTGGTTGCAGACTTGCAGCGGCTCCTTCTCTTAACGTGTCATAACGTAATAATAGAGGTGTCGTTTTTTAACTGCCGCATCTTCCGAACTTGATTACTATAATTTAGGTCTATAAACGAACCAAATAAACACGAACAAGAGCATGTTCGTGTTCGCTTATTTAACTTTAACTAAACACGAACTACAAAATAAAGTTGAATATTCCCACTTGATATAATATATAATGTTCGCACCCATCAATAAAGGATTGATTTTTGTGTTATATAATTATAAGAAAATTTTGTAGAAGCATAAATAATAAAGAAAAAGCATCAGAATATATGAACACTAGGTTATAAACCCGTGTATCACACGGGATTGGGTACCAAATATTTTAAAATAAAAAATAAATATAATAAATAAATACATACAAATTATATTTAACAATGTTTCATTTACAATTACAAATTAATTTCATATCTACTTCTTAACACTCATTCAAGATATAAAAGTAGTACCCAATTATAACTCTAGTAGTTTAGAACATGCATACTACACGTGATGGTAAAAATGCAGTCAACAAAAAATATAATATTAAAAATTTCAATTCACACTGCTAAAATTTTAAAAATACAAAGTAATATATGGAAACAAAGATCTATATGACCTTAAATTATTAGATATTATAAGGGTAACATAAATATACAATTCATGAGTTTCTAAATAACTTTTTGTATACAACATTGTACTTATACATCGTGTTAGCAAGTTTGGCGTTTGCCAATGGTGTTAGCAGTTAGCCATGTGTACCCTTAGACATCTTCTTGGTGGTTGTGTCGTCTTTTATTTATGAAAAAAATGCTATTCGTTAAAGTACAACCCTAAACCCTAAACTCTAATGAAATATACGATCAACCAACATTTATCGAATTTGAAAAAGAGTCAGAAGAGATGGTTTGATCCTCTTATTTTTTTTTCTCGAACCGAGAGATCCATGAATCGGGATCCTGATCCATATAGATACAAATGGTCCACTGGGAGCAATAATTTCCAGGAACATTTGGAACATTTCGTTTCTGAGCAGAAGAGCCATTTTCAAGTAGTGTTCGATCGATTACGTATTAATCCATATTCGATTGATTGGTCTGAGGTTATCGACAAAAAAGATTTGTCTAAGCCACTTCGTTTCTTTTTGTTCATTCGTCGAGCAAGAAGAAAGATATATGTGAATCCACTTTCTTGTGATTATGGAAGTGGAGGTCCAATAAGAACGAACTAAGGGCTGTACACAAACAGATGGTTGAAAACCCAATTGACGCGTGTGCAGTGGGCAAAAAGTGGGTACAACCCACCAAACATGAAAATCCCACTAATGCAGATAACATATCTAAAGCAGCATGTACAACAGTGTGATGCACAAAGTCACTCTTAAATGTAAATATATAAATGAGGACGTATAAGAATGCATTGTACTTTCAAATGGTTAAGATTAATGTATTCTAACACTAAGTGTATTAGAATACAATGTTTTCATTTTCATTAGAATACATTATACTTAGAATTTTTTTTCTCTTGAGTCTTTTTGTAAATATTGCTTGTATAGTTTATTTTTGTTCAACATTTGTACATAGTTTGTTTTCATTTTTGTTTTCTTAAAACTCAATTAACAACACTAATATCTCTTTTGATGTACTTAGGGTCATAACAACATATGTTCATTGGAGATCCCGACAAAGAAAAAGTTTAAAGTATTGGTCTCAGTGATCAAAGGATTGCAGTCTTGCCCTTTGTCATTTGCTATCTCAGCTGATCCAGAAATCCATTACTCCTAGATTAAACAATTTTGGGACAATGCTCGGACAAGTGAGGAAAGATCAAAGATCATATCAAATATTAATAATGTGAAGATAACTGTTACTGAAGACGTTATCAGAAAGGCTTTTCAAATTCAAGACAATGTCGGCTATCCTTGCACAGTCTTTTCAGATGAACAGATAACGGACTATTTGACTATTATTGGTTATGAGAAGGAATAGTCAACTTGTGAGAATAAATATCTACCGAATTATTGGAAGCTCTTGTTTCACATTGTTGCCAACTGTTTATCTTCTCAAAAGGGTGGATTTGACAAACTGAACGCTGACTGGGTTGGTGTTATGCTGAGTTTGACTATGGGAAGAAGATATAATTATTCTCAACTGTTCTTCAAATATATACAACAGAATGTGCTTGTAAAGAAGAGAAGAATGATGTATCCTCGATTTATCCAACTAATTTTGGACAATTTGCTCCCTGATACTTCCAAACCCGTTAAGATAGATGAAGTTGATAAAAAAGGAAAACCAGTTAAATTATTTGAACCCTTTCATGTCAAAGAAGTAAAGCAAGTAGCCATGACTACCATTCTGAAGCCTACTGGTAGAAGTTCTTACAAGAAACAAGGTGAGCAGTCGGGTGCTAAGATTGGTCAGTTCAAGGAGACAGAGTCAGACAGTGATGAGGTAGATGTTGAGGTTGAGGAAGAGGATGATGATGATGATGATGATTAGGAAGAAAACCAAAACCCAAAAGCCATCCTTAGTAGGCGAACCCGTTACCTCACCCGAAACCTCCCCAGCCCGCTTAGATGAACCAATGCCCTCCATGTTTGAGCACACACCCATAACCACCCAAACCAAAAACTATACCACACCTAGGACCACCTCACCCACATACCACTTTACTTCACCGATTAATGACACATCATTTAGGTCATCAACATTCACCACCTCTAGTTTAACCCAAACCACCTCAACCACCATAGAAACAACCGCCACACAAATAAGCCTACCCTTAACCATAATAACATCCTTCCCAACCTTAACCTTAACCATACCTATCCCAACCACACCTCACTCAACCATAGCGACCACACCTTGCTCAACCCATTGGAGCCCTGTGATAGACGTCACTCCCATATCAAGTGGGAAATTGAAGAAGTCTCCCGTGTTCAAGGATCCTATCCCTGATAGGCTCGCGTCACTGGAAGAGGCAAATGAGAAACGTGCAAAGCATGAAATCACGTTGATCAAATTCTTAAGGGATCAACAAGCCATTAACCAGGAGGTCACTAGTTAGCGCGATGCCTTAGCCAATCAGTTGGCCATTCTTCAAGAAAGACGTGATGGCGATCAAGCCAGAATCAAAAGTCAGCAGAAATAGATCGACCAGTTGCAGAAAAGAATTGACAATCAGCAATTGTTAATCAACAAGAACTCTTTACACAACGCTGAACAACACGCTAACATGGAAAAGTTCGACTCTATAGTAACCAAGTTGGAAGCTAATCTTCCTTCCACTTCTAAAGTTGTTGATGACTTTAGGAAGGAACTTGACTCTTCTCTTAACCGTGTTTGGTTGGATTTTGAGCGTCTTGGATCGAGAGTTCGTGGATTGGAAAATTTTGAGAATCAGGAGGTCAGGAGGTTAATGAATGAAAGTGAGAGATTGCGAGAATTGGCTGAGAAGTTGCAAGAGAAGATTGAGGATGAACACACCGAGAAAGGTCGGGTGAATGAGTTGCTCGTTAATCGATACCTCCTCATCATGGAGGTTATGCGATTGATTGATGTGGACGTTGAGAACCTGAGGGTTCATTTAATGGGAACGTTTAGAAAGTTTCTACGTGTAGCCGAGCCAAGGTCATAGCAAGTCAACAGACGACAAACCTTGCTTACTCAATTATCCACTGATGCCGAGAGGGTCAAAGCTCTAGGAAGTGTACATGGATTCCTCTACACGGGAGAAACAGGTAAAGAAAGAGGTGAAGGAAGTTTAGGCTCAAAGGCTGCTGATGAGCCTGAAGCTGTTGTTGGAACCGTTACCGGCACTGAGCCTGTTGCTACTACTGATGTGACGTCTGAGCAGGTCAGTACTTCAAGCTTAACACTTGTTGCACCCACCACTAGTGCACAAGTAAGTGTTGTGTTCACCACTGCTATGATTATTCGTCCCGATGTACAACCAATAGCACAAGGTGGTGGTGATAACGGTGATGATGGTGATGATGAGGACGATGATGACGAGCCTAATGAGGGAGACGAAAATGATGACGAGGATGATGAACATGAGCACGATAGCTTTGATGATACTCGTGGTGGTGGAAAGCGTGACGGTAGCGGTGATGGTAGTGGAAGTGGTAGTAGTAGTGGTGATGCTACCGGAAATAAGACGGCTGATGCTGAGTCGTCAAAGGAGGCTGAGAAAACGAGGGAATCGGAGGCTGCGGTGGAGGCTGAGCTCGCCTCTTTACTAAATACTTGTTCTTTTGCAGTTACCGTTCCTTTTGTTGAGAAAGCCAATGATGAAAATAAAGATGATGATGATGACGGAATCAACTATTCTCCCAACCCCGACACACCACTGACTGGGGAGAATGTTATGCCAACCGTTGACAAGCATGTTGTCACTCCTACTACTGCTCCTTCTAGAAGTTGGTCAAGAAGAGGAATTAAATACTATAGCGTGAGCAGATTGGGAAGCATGCGAACGAGGTCGAAGTCGTACCATGATTTGAATATCATTATATACGCCAGATACCCCAAGGACAGCAAAATTTGGACTGTCGGGCGGACGAATGGTGATCTTACATATCTCACTATGCGAGATATGCACACGCTATCGAAACTCGACATGAATTTCTTTCGAAACACGGTGGCTCGAGACGACAGAAAAGATACTATCGAATCATGGTTCAAGAACTCCTTTTTGAGGAGAGAATGGAGAGCTGACTACCTGACGTTCGCAGTCAATCTGGGTAGGCCATTCAAGGTGAAGAAGATCAACCCTTTCTCCAACAAGCCGTCCAAAGAAAGACTTTGCAGAATGCTCGATAATCATGGCGAGCCGATCTTCCAAAGGATGCCTTTCAAGGATGACTTTCTTCACGACTTTATTGCATGGGAGTTCGACAACAAATATGGTGACGTCATAATATATTGCGCTCGCAGTCATGAGCTCACGTTCTTTGATTAGCATGAACTGGCAGCACTTGGACTCGGTGACCTCAAGAAACTGGTATTCTCGCCCTCTATACAGTCGAAGATGTCCGTCGTGACGACACATACGCCATCGTTGGAAAGTTCAACAAGTTCGTTAGATTACTTGTTGAAAAACAATCATTTGAAGAAGATCTAGACGAGGTATTCGACAATGAGTCCGAATGCGAGTGGTGAGAAGAAAATAAAGCAAATACCAAAGACTAGAGGGAGATTGTAAGGCCCGGTTTTGTTATTAGTCTTTCGTATTTGTATTGTGTTAGTTTACGCTTCTAGTTTGTTTACGGTTACATGTATTGGGCCCGTGGCCTTATCTAATTGGAGCCCATTGGGCCCTTACATATGAAATAGTGTATGATAATATACACACTATATAAAGTGTGTGTATAGCATACACCAAGTATCCCTTTGCAAAACCTATTATCCATTCACTCAAACTCTCTCTTCCTCCCTCCCTCTAACTCACGGCCATAACACCCTCACCACAAGATTTGAGATCTCAGTTCTTGCTAGTTGTTTATGCCAACTAGTAGAGAGGTTGATCCAATACGACTAGTACTTAGTTTGTTGTGTTGTTTGATCCGGTCATGAGACCTACAATTATCAAGTATCTGCCTTCTCTTTATGATGTTAAAATCGAAGAGGCCAACAAGCAATATCAGTCGATGGTTGTTGCTCGATATCGTGTGAATCAAGAAATAGAGCGACAAAAACTAAGCGCAAATAATAATGCTCATAATGTTAGTTTAAATTTCTTCATTGCTAAACCGATGTACAGACGAAATTATTCAAGATAACATAAACCTAAAATTAAGGTGGTATTCGCGGTATGAAGACTATATATATATATAGCATGGAGGGTGCGGGAAACATAGAATCTTCAAAATTGTCAATATGAAGAATATCCTCATTTACCCGATGAAGTCTGTATGAATGATGCTTAAACAACTGTATGTACCACTCGAAAAAGTATCCAAAAAGGCTGATCAAGAAAGGGAAGATGTACATCATGTTCAAGAATAACTTCTGTCTTCAAAGAAATCATTTTCAATGACATCTTGTGGTACGCGATGGCTTTATTATAAGGTATGGTTTTTGTGGGGCATACCCAAAGAAATGTTTTTAGAAAGGGCTTAACTAGAATTTTATGGGTTTGATTGGGATATTCAAATTTAAAAAACACTTGAAAAAGTTTTATTTTATAGAAGATCGCTGTCCTCCATCTTTTGTGTGTAGGTCTACTAATTAACCCCAAATATTTTGCGTGTAGGTTTAAACTATTGATACAGTCTTGAACCCGACCCAACAAGCATAACAAGCTCAACAGTCCACAGTAGCCCAAGATCCGAACCAAACCCAAGACCCAAACAAACTTGAACGTTGGAAAGTTGAAAGTAGTCAAACATGAAGTAGTGAGAAACTTATCAGTTTTGTTTTACTTTATGCATGCATGTTGAGTAGGCATGTTTCCCTTTATTGTTGCTAAGATAAAGTGCATGTAGAATAGGTAGTTACCTTTCCCTTTTTTTAGTTAAGCTTAAATTTGCATTGAGAAAGTTAATGAGAAAATTGTTCCAAAAAACATGTCTCGTCATCTTCTTCTTTTTGGGAGTTTTTAGGCTCACTCTAAAAGCCTAACAATTTGGTGCTTTCATTCACGTTCCAACCTTCCAACAGCCCGGTCGGGTATGGCAGTTCACGGTCCAACCGGAACCCGTGAACAGCCGGTCTAACCGGTAAAAACTGTTTTTGATTGTTTAAAAACATTGTAGCGGTTGGGAATCAAACCCTGGTTCATGGCCGAGCTAGAAGCTTACCTGTTTCCCCACTAACCACCCTCCCAAATCATATTTATGTGTATTTGAATATACAAAATATCCTATATATTGAAAACAACATTGTAAATAGATATGGAAGTTGGTTATTATATATATATATATATAATGATGTCATCCAGGTCAATGTCCGGCCCGACCTCCACCGTCGGTCCGACCTTTAACCCGGTAATGCGTCCGGGTCTGAAACATTGGTAACAAGGCTTGAAATCATGGATTTTGATTAACTGATAAATTATTTTGACTAATTAAATATCTTTGACTCAGTTGATGAAAGAAAGATGATATAATACTTAGTATTAAATTTGTAACCTCATAATTAATAAATAAACTTTATAAACACAAACAACGTCTTGAACATAAATATAAAAACAATTCACCATTTTATTAATAAATGAAGATCTGAAAGTTTTCAAAAATTAAAAATGGGTCGGTTTTTCGGTTTTAAAAATGACAAATGTCAGAGGATTCCCAACTTTTAGAAATTTCGTCCCGAAAATAAATTTAAATAACGACTTCTAAATGGCATTTTTAAATGTTTTAAAAAATTTATATATATATATATATATGAAAAATAAAATCGGTAACTAAATAAATAAATTAATAACCCTGATTTTTGAATGACCTGAAAAACCCCACAAATGGGATGTATGGCAAGGACACTTATATATATGATGTATCCGTGGCGTATCCTTCATGCCTTTATCATACTGCATTTGTCATGTTTTACAAAATCATTTCAATTTCCGAATTATTCCACACAACCGTACTTATTATGTTTTCCATGAGAGAACTTTGATAATTGCATGTCGACTGATGGTTGGTTAACTTGCATATAGTTTAGTTCGTTTATATACAAGTTTTAACTGTTTATTGTGGGAACTTCGATACTTCATACGTGTTTATCGTATTTCAGGTCATAGACGTTAAAACAGTTAATTTGGACCTGTTGAGGCACGGGATGAAGACCCAAGACATCCAGCAAGCGAAAAGAGAAAAAGATTAATTTATTTGCTGATAAGAAGACCCATCGTGATACGCGGTGGGCAATCTTGAAGTCCCATTGCATATCGCGATGGGATTAATTATTATTGTTGACCATGGTCCATCGCAATACACAATGGACCCCAGAAGACCCCATCGCTTATCGCGATGGGTGACGAAGACGGGAAGCATGGTTTTTATGTTTTTGATTCTTTGACGACCCTATCAATCAATTACCACTACCAGGCAGTTTCTAGAGCAAAGAGAGGACGATTCCATCACTTCGAATCATACCGAGATCATATCTATATTCACCATCATCATAATTGAAGATTCCATGATGTCGACGCTCGGCTAAATCCTTCGAGTCATACCCGGGACGTAAAGTTTGTATCATTTTCATTATTTCTCATGTATTAAGAACGAATACTGTGAAACTATTATTTGATTAATCTATGAGTATTGATGTTTAGTATTTTTGTGCATTCAGTCGGTTCAGGTTTACGTTGATCAGAACGATTAGTGTGTCAGTTGCTATAATAATTGCCCATCGCTTGAAACCCGGGTGTGATTTTCTTTTATTAATTGCTTGAATTTGTTAAAGTGTTTAATTAGTATTGAAACTCAATCTTATTTGCTTTTGTGATCAGCACTAGCAATCATAAGACTAGAACTAATTTGCACGATTACATTGACAACATACTCCTCGTGTTGGGCACCCTACTTACCTTAGCTTGCTTATATGATTAGGAACTTGATTTTATTGTTTTTGACTAGATAACGACAATCTAGCGTCATCGACCCATAATTATCTTTATCGTCGGATGGCCTACATATTCTCCATCCTATTGTGTGGGTTTTAAGACAAATTAATAAATTCTTATATGAAAATTTGAAAATCAAGAACAATGAACTATAAGGATCAAAACTAACAAAAATATATAAACAAACCCTTGAGATCAAGGATAATGCGAAAATATTAGGTAAAAATAAATAAATTTAACTACTGAAGTTTAAACAAAATGAGCAATGCTACTGGGGTTTAAAATAAAACAAATGATGTTATTAAGGTGGAAACGATATAAACGATGTTACTGAGGTTTAAAACGAAGTAAGCAAATTATTGAAGTTAAAATGATATAAGCGAAATTTTAGAGTAACACAAAATGATAAAAATAATGAATGAAAACAATAAGGTCACGAATATTGCAATAAATAAACGGAATATAGGGGGTCGAGAATAGCTGGGTGATATGAACTAACAAAATATAACCAAGTAAGTCGATACAACATTGTGTTCAAGAATAAAATACATAAACGAATGAAATCATTAAGGTCATGAATATTGCAATATATAAATGGAATATTGGGGGTCGAGAATAGCTGGGTGATATGAACTAACATATTTAGATAAATATATAAATAAATAGACAAATAAAATAATTTAATTAAATATAATATGAGAGATACATGTAATATTAAATAAATACAATACAAATATATATAAAATTATAAATAAATGGATATAATTTGTATTATAATAATAATAATATTTAAATAAATATTTATTTCGAGTCTTTTAACGAAAACTAGTGGTAAAAATATAGTTAATACATTTAACACATTTAGCATACTTTTGTCAAAAAGTTAGACACACTCACACACACACACATATGTGTAAGAAGTAATCTAGTACATTAGATATGTTGATCTGACGGTGGATATGGAAAGTGTGTTTATTGTTCGATGTGTTTTATTTTAGTTGCGGTGTGTTTATTGTGCGATATTTTATATCAGATCTAATTGTGAAAACACACTTCTTACACTTTTTAGGAAAAATATAATTCTTATTATAACCTTGCTATATATATATGTATAGGGGATGGTTCAAGAGAGAATGATATTATTGTAAGAAATGCGAGAAATGAATATGGGCCACTGGTTTTGTGTTAAGTTTTAAATGCTTAAAGCTAAATAAAGAAAGTATTAATCATTCTCTTTATTCAATTAATATAAATAATAAACCATATTACTTATCTACTTAATTAATATAACTAATTAAATTAATTGGAAAGCATTAATAACTCATTTATTTTTATAACTTATTTTTTGTGTCTTGAATTTTTATCCTACACAAGTATAATTTATTCATAAATTAAAATTTCTTTCTATCCAAAACTAATTTCTTCTAACTCAATATTTTAATATCCATCAACACATACTTACATTATAATGAATAATACCAAAAAAGAAAAAACTATTTTACATGTGTTCGCATTAGATATTAACAAAAAACATACAACCTACACAAAAACGTATAATGTACATTTGTTCTAAGAATAAGACAATGTATAACCTACACACGAAAAACTTATAACCTACACAAAAAATTCATCATCAATAAAATACACACGCACACGAAAAATATAACCTACACACGAAAATTTTATCTTACACAAATACAATTTATTCATACATTAAATTCTTTTTATTCAAAACCAATTTCTTCAAACTCAACATATCAATATCCATAAACACATAGTTACATTATGATAAATAATACAAAATATTATCTTACACATGTTTGCATTAAATGTCAATAAAAATATACAGCCTACACAAAAACATATAAGTTACACTTGTTCTAAGAATAAGAAAACATATAACCTACATACGAAAAACATATAACCTACGCATGTGTAGGATCTGTGTATCTTTGCGTAGTTTATATAATTGTTGATGTCGAATTACATATGTAAGTTGTATGCTTTTTGTATGTTGCACATTTTTATTGCTCAAAAAGTGTAGGCTATATAACTTTGTGTAGGTTGTATATTTATTGTTTACATTTAATGGACACATTTTTATGATATTTTTTAATTATTATTTATGATAACAATTTTTATAGGCATGCCAATTGAATATATATATATATATATATATATATATATATATATTATGTTTTGATATTTCGTGTTAAAAAACACGTTGATATATGCTAATAAATTGAGTGTATTTTTTTAATATAAAGAAATAGTATTATATGAATAAATTGTATTTATGTTGAATAAAATGAAGAATGTGTAAATAAAAAATAAAACTAAAGTAGTGTTTTTATCGTTTTAATTATTATAGTTAAATAGTTAGATATATTAATTAGAGAGATATTTATTATGGTTATATTAGTTGTATTAACTGAAGAGAGAGAGTGCATTTATATATATTTTTTATTTATTTTAAATATTTAAAACCTAAAATAAAACTAGTGGCTCATATTCATTTCTCTCATTTCTCGCACTAATATCATTTTTGTCAGAACGTCTAAATGTACAGTGTCTTCAGTTTTGTTTAACATCCAAAATAAGTTGCAACTTTAAATTGAAGGGGTGGGTTATTGTGTAATAATCAGTTATCGTACATTAGGTACGTGAGCTTTATAAACGTCGATTTAATTTTTACGCGATGGCATAATCGTAAATAACCTAAATCTAATTCTACGATCTAATTCATCAATTGATTCATCGGACGTCCATCAATATCAATATAATTCAATCATCGATCCATATCAAACTAATATACAGATTGATATCAAACTAAATTGAGTTATCTAAACATAAAAATATTCGTTACCTGCGAATAAACTTCAAACACAATCGGTCAAATTTTTTTACAATTAAACAAACGATTGTTGTTTGTTCTTCAATTTTTCTCCTAATCATACAAATTTGAGGTTTCAATTTACAGTTGCAACTTATTTTGGATGTTAAAAAAAAACTGAAGACACTGTACATTTAAACGTTCTGACAAAAAACGAACACCTTTAAACGTTTAAGTTTTAGAAGTTCTGTACCAAAACTTTAGAAGTTCTAATAAATAGGTTTACAAGTTCTAACAAAAACATCAATCGATTATGGAATTGCAGAAATAATGCACTCAATCAAGCTCTGATTATTGTTCAAAATATTATGTATAAACGTTCTGAAACAATAAAGAACCTTTAAACTGTCACACCCAAACCTACGGTGGAAATGTCGGGGCATGAACTGATTGCACACAGCTTTTCGAATGTTACTCTCATACAATATTTAAATGACAATATTTGTTAATTAAATTAAGTTTTCAATTAAATCCGATACAACAGATACATAATCCATAATCATACAAAAATACAACTTATATCACAAATGATATTGATTAATTGTTTTCTAACTTAAATTCTTCACTAAGTCTTCACCAACCTACATTAAATTCCTACGATAAACAACATATGTGTATAAAATAGAATTTTGTCAACAACACATGTTGAGTGAGCAACACACCAGTTTAAATGTACATATAGTATATATATAAGTTAGAAAATAAATGTAGTGCATCGACTACAGGAGGCTTAACGACGATACTAGGAAAGACCACTTTCCTCTTCCGTTCATCGATCAGATGTTGGAGCGGCTATCGGGACGACAGTTTTACTGTTTTCTTGATGGATTTTCAGGTTATTTCCAGATCCCGGTCGCACATGAGGATCAGGAAAAGACCACATTTACATGCCCATACGGTACATTCGCCTACAAACGTATGCCTTTCGGGTTATGTAATGCTCTAGCTATTTTCCAGCGTTGCATGGTAGCGATATTCCAGGACATGATCGAGAGTTCCATGGAGGTTTTCATGGACGATTTTTCGGTATATGGGGACTCATTTGATCAATGTCTTTCTAATCTTGAGAGGATGATGAAATGGTGCATAGAGACTAAGTTGATGTTGAACTGGGAGAAGTGCCACTTCATGGTGACTGAAGGCATTGTCCTCAGGCACAAGATTTCGCAAGACGGTATTGAGGTAGACAGAGCTAAAATCGACACTATTAGTAGACTTCCTCCACCGACTAGTGAGAAATCTGTTCGTAGTTTTCTCGGGTATGCGGGTTTTTATCGTAGGTTCATTAGAGATTTTTCTAAGATCACTCGACCCATGACTCGCCTTCTAGAGAAGGACATCGCATTCGACTTTGATGCTGATTGTCTGAAGGCATTTGAGTTTTTTAAGGGGCAGTTGGTTAACGCCCCTATCTTAGTAGCACCCGACTGGAGCTTACCCTTCGAGCTCATGTGCGACGCTAGTGATTTTGCAGTAGGTGCTGTTTTAGGTCAGCGGAAGGACAAGCACTTCCATCCTATCTATTACGCGAGTAAGACCCTCAATGATGCTCAGGAGAATTACACGACTACTGAGAAGGAGCTTCTAGCAGTGGTTTTCTCATTCGACAAATTTCGTTCTTATCTCGTGTTGTCCAAAACCATCGTTTATACTGATCATGCGGCATTGCGATACCTGTTCGCCAAGAAAGATGCCAAGCCTCGCCTGATACGATGGATTCTCTTGCTTTCCGAGTTCGATATTGAGATTAGAGATAAAAAGGGAGCGGAGAATGTAGCTGCGGATCACTTATCACGTCTGGAGGATCCGAAGAGAGAGGAGATTAGAGAGGATGCCATCGGGGATAAGTTCCCCCACGAGTCGTTGATTATGGTGAGAGTGAGATTTGAGAGAGAGCCAGTTTTATACGTGAGTGCTGAAGAGGAGGGTCTTCCATGGTTCTCCGACATTGCGAATTATCCAGCCGAAGGAGTAGTGGTCAAGGGCATGAGTTATCAGCAGATGAGGAAGTTTTTCGCAGACGCCAGCCACTACATATGGGATTCGCCGTATTTGTTTCGTGTAGGCGCCGATCGATTGTTGAGGAGGTGTGTGAGTAGGGAAGAGGGCCGTGAGATTCTTATGCATTGTCATGAGGGTTTAAGTGGAGGTCACCATGGTACGTCTTCCACCGCTATGAAAGTTTTAGATTCCGGCTTTTATTGGCCATCGGTTTTCAAAGACTCACACGAGTTTGTCAGACAGTGTTATGCATGTCAGCGCACTGGTAACATCTCATCCCATAATGAGATGCCCCAAAACCCTATTCAGGTTTGTGAGGTTTTCGACGTTTGGGGCATTGATTTCATGGGTCCATTCCCTTCTTCTCGAGGGAACCGATACATTCTCATGGCTATCGATTACGTTTCCAAGTGGGTTGAGGCTCAAGCCTTGCCCACTAACGACGGGCGAGTTGTAGTGGGATTCTTGAAGAGATTGTTCTGTCGGTTTGGTACTCCCAAGGCCTTGATCAGTGATAGCGGCACACATTTCTGTAATGCCTAGATGGAGAAGGTGTTGGCACGATATGGGGTCACCCATAGATTGTCCACCGCCTATCATCCGCAGACGAGCGGGCAAGTGGAGAATGCAAACCGAGGTGTTAAACGAATTTTAGAGAAAACTGTCGGCAAGAACCGAAAGGACTGGTCTGACAAGTTGGATGATGCACTTTGGGCTTTCCGCACAGCATTTAAAACTCCTATTGGGACCACGCCCTTTAGGATGGTTTACGGGAAAGCATGTCATCTACCGGTTGAGTTAGAGCATAGAGCATATTGCGCGTTGAGAGCCGTTAATCTTGACCTGACCCAAGCTGCGAAAAACCGGTATCTCCAAATTCATGAGGAAGAGGAGTTGAGAGATGAGGCGTATGCGAGATCATGGAGTTATAAGGAGCGTACGAAGGCGTTGCACGATCGAAAGTTGAGGAAAGTGAAAGAGTTCAAGTGTGGGGATCGTGTGTTGGTTTATAATCCCCGTCTGAAGTTATTTCCAGGAAAGCTTATATCGAGATGGGTTGGTCCATTGTAACACCCCGTAACCGCAGCGGAAACGTAAACAGGATGCAACAGACACATTTGATATCAACAGCATTGCTTATAAAGAAAACACCACTACATTAATTCACACCACATTACATCGTTCTGAGTTTAGTTACCGTCTAGGCGTTAACACATAAGTTTTACCAACATTACATTAACATATTTAATACAAAAAGATCACTAAGCTTCCACAAAAAGCACGCATCGTCAAGCATGTAGCAATTATTCCAGTTTGGGAGTACCTAAAAAGCATGTAAAGAAAACGGGTCAACTACGAATAGTTGGTGAGTTTCACTAATTTAAATAAACAGTGACAAATCATTATAATAATCATATATTAACGATGTAATTATGCTGAGCCCACAAGTGAAACCTCTGACTATCCACACACAACCCCGTGGCATACTCCGCCCACGGACCTGCCCCAAACCGCTATGCCTAACATTACATAGCAAAATATATATAACAACAAAATAGACATGTGCAACTGGCTGGAAAACATCAGCAAATCCATGCCGGACCAGTTGGGTTTGTCAGACCAATAGTACTATTCACACTCTACCGGCTTTCAGTTAATCACTCGTGTTGCGGGGCCTTACAATGTTAGCAACTCAGACAATTACCATCTTAGTACATTTCCGTACGATTCCCGTACAATAAAATATATATAAATCCACGCAAATCCAAGCGTTCAGTATGTACTTAAACATTTCAGTAGTAACATGCTTCCGCCCCGAGAAAATATTTAAAAACAATTCAGAAAAAGGGGCTCGTGAAACTCACCTTATCGCAAGCAGTAACACAGTATGTGAGCTATTAATCCGGATCTGTAATACGATCCCTAAATTCGTTACTATACAATCACTATTAATATAACTTTAACCGTGTTAACCGGTACATCTGGGACACTGTTAACCCAGTACTGTAACAGTTCCGGGGGCAATGTTAACCCAGAAACACTTCTCTGGACTCAGATTATGATATCGTTTAGAGTTCACTAGTCAAAATTACTATAGTCGTTTTTTCCCGTTTTGCGTGCCTAGCACGGTTATCCGTTTTTACGTTTCGAAAATGAGTTTGGTCACACACGATCCGGAAATAGTTGTTGACTGATATTTTAATTATAGTTGTGAAATTAGAACTCGGTTTAGACGCCCCGATTGGCCGCGAGACCCGTTTTTGTCTTTAGCGTACCGAAACTGTTAAATCGGTTAAAATTACTCAAATCATCCGAATTATTTTCGGATGATTTACATTTAACTCCGTTATATGAAAATAGTTCATTTTTAGGGTTTTTATACACCAGTCAGTTCGTTTAGGCGAACTTTACCGGTTTACGCGTTTTAAGCTTTAAAAGTTTGTTTTTATTTTCTTTTTAGCACAAATAATTATCCGTTTAGTCTCGGATCTTGAAATTTTGCACAAATCACTTTTTTATAGTGGGGAATTTTATAAAAATATTTCCAGAATTAATTTTTATATTTAACATTTATTTATCTATTTTTAAACACCATTTAAACACTAAATATGTCGTAAATACCAAACGATCTTAGAAAAATCCCAAATTTTTCCTGGATGACCCCTGCCATCCCCATAGTCCCCTGTAAATTTTCTAGAACCAAAATCTCTTTTTACATGCCATTTTCACTAAAACCGAGCTAGAAAATCCTAGAACTCGTTTAACCGAAAAGCCTACGTAGACTTCTCCAACTGACCTAAAATTTTGTTTGTGACTTTTACATGTTATAAAGAGCTTATCTGTAATTTTCCAGAATTTCTCATGATATTTAACTATTTTTCACCATTTTTGGCCAAAACCGAGCATTAAATTCACCAAATATTCATCCTTTGTCCAAAAGTTACCAAAATTTCACAGAACTCATATTTTCATATATCTAACACCTCTGTAAAATTTCATGACCTAACTCTAAACACATCACAATCTGTCCAAATCACAAACATTATACAAAAACCGAACTACCTTGTGTTTCTAGCTTCAAATCGCAAGGATCTCGCTTTCTAGCCTTTGCTAACAACTAGATACAACACGTACAAGCACAATAACACCACACCAAGCAAGTTACACTCACAATCAAGCCATTTCTTTCATGGTTTCGGTTATGGTTTAAAAACAAAGATTTAACCGTAAAAATTCGTTTTTGGTTCGTTTAACTCCTTTCTTGGACCAAGATCCCTTGTATAACCCGTATACATCACTTGATCATGCAAGAATCGGTTTCATCTCGGGTTTTCACCCTTTTTTCACTTGAAACCTCATTTTCTTGCAAGTAAACTCAAGAAACGAAGATGAACACGTAAATATCTCGATCTTTACCTCGTTGTTCTTGCTACAATTGTCGGTTTTTAGTTCATGATCTTGAGAGGAAAGGAAGATTGTTGATTTGTTTGTGTAAAAAAAAAATAACAAGACAAGGGGGAATACCCCTTGTCCGATCGGTGTAAAGGGGGGAGTGGGGTGGGACCCACTTCTCCAATCTTAGCCACATATTCAGATTTCTGTAATCGGGATAATGTTTTGGATAATCCGGTTCAGTTCGTTTTTCGGTTAAATGTTTAATTCGGCTTAAAACGAGGCTAAAACGGTCGTTTTCTGCTTAAAAATGAAATTTATATAAAACCGATTTAAAAACTTTAAAAAAAACTTAAACCATGGCATTTATTATCTTAGAACATCATATTATTAATAATCGCGCATCTTTTTCGGCTTGATCGATCGTCTCTTGCTTGGTTTGGTATTAAAGGTTTCGTTTAACGTACCGACGTACCATTAAATCGAAATTCTTTTTCAGTGCTTTAATTCACTTATCCCGAAGCTTTAACACTTTGTAAACATCACTAAATATTATATATCTCGTCTATAACGTAATCCTCGATTCGTTCGGGCTTCAATAACCGTTAATCGTATTTCCAATACGATTAACTGTATAATCGAGTATAATCCGTACTGTGAATCATACATACTCGTATAAACGCAGTATAATTCATATATTCACTATTAAATAACACATAAATAGTATATACCGGTTAGGGTATACCTGATTCTGCCGGAATCGTTACATTCTCCCCCCGTAAAAGAAATTTCGTCCTCAAAATTTTACGTGTCGACTACTTCCTTTTGAGGAAATAGATAGGGGTATTTCTTCCGGAATTCGTCCTTTCGTTCCCTTGTATATTCTGGGCCTCGTTGCGAATTCCATCTAACTTTGACCAACGAAATCTTATCGTGTCTAAGTTGCTTGATCTACCCGTCTACTATTTCTATGGGCTCCTCTACGAAATTGAGCTTATCACTTATTTGGACACCCTCTAAAGGTAACACTGATGTCTCATACGCCAGACATCTTTTCAAGTTCGATACGTGAAACACGTTGTGAACTGCACTCAGTTCATCGGGTAGTTCTAATCGGTATGCTACGGGACCGATTTTTGTAGTAATATTAAATGGTCCAATATATCTCGGGGCTAACTTCCCCGCCTTTCCAAATCTGACTACACCCTTCCAAGGTGATACTTTCAAATACACTTTATCACCTTCTCTCAAACGACAACGGTTTTCTATGGGTATCGGCATAACTCTTCTGCCGATCCCGCGCGGCCTTCAGATTGTTCCTAATTTCAAGGATTTTGCTGGTCGTTTCCTGGACCAGGTCTGATCTAATAACCTGAGTGTCGCCCACTTCAGTCCAGCAGAGTGGTGATCGGCACTTCCGACCATACAATGCTTCGTAAGGCGCTGTCTTTATACTGCTATGGTAACTGTTATTATAGGAAAATTCAACGAGTGGGAGATGTTGATCCCAATTTCCCTTAAAATCCAGTACGCATGCACGAAGCAAATCCTCCAAAGTTTGGATGGTCCTCTCAGACTGACCATCGGTCTGAGGGTGGTAAGCTGTGCTTAGATCAATGTGCGTTCCCAGCGCTTCTTGCACAGCTTGCCAAAGATTGGAGTTGAAATGGCTATCCCGATCGGAGATGATTGAGATGGGTATCCCATGACGAGACACGATTTCATTTATATAAATCTGCGCAAGTCTCTCAGTGTTATAATTATTCCTAATCGGGATAAAATGTGCCAATTTGGTTAATCGATCCACGATTACCCAAATTGCATCATGTCCTCGGAACGTCTTGGGGAGATGTGTCACAAAATCCATCGTGATTTGCTCCCACTTCCATTCGGGAATTTCCGGTTGTTGTAACATCCCCGAGGGTTTCTGGTGCTCCGCCTTAACTCTCGCACAAGTCGTGCACTTACCGACATACGTTGCTATGTCCTTTTTCATACCCGGCCACCAGTAGAACTCCTTCACATCCTTGTACATCTTATCCGATCCCGGATGTATGGAATATTTCGATCTATGCGCTTCGTCCATGATTAGTTCACGAAGATCATGGAGGGTCGGGATCCAAATCCGATTTTTGAAATAAAGAATTTCGTCCACGCGCTGTTCGAAATTCTTCTCATTGCCGTAAAGTCCCTCCTTTTCCAATTGTTCTTCTTTCAACGCCTCACGTTGAGCGACTCGAATCAGGCCCGAGAGGTTCGACTGGACTATCATCCCCAGTGCTCGCACTCGCAATGGCTTAATCCGATCTTTCCTACTCAGGGCGTCGGCTACGACGTTAGCCTTGCCGGGGTGATAACGGATGTCACAGTCATAATCGCTTAACAACTCGACCCATCTACGTTGCCTCATATTCAGTTCTTTCTGATCGAATATGTGCTGCAAACTTTTATGATCGGTGAAGATGGTGCACTTCGTACCGTAGAGATAATGTCTCCAGATTTTAAGTGCGAAGATAACCGCTCCCAGTTCTAAGTCGTGAGTAGTGTAATTTTTCTCGTGTACTTTTAACTGTCGGGAAGCATATGCTATAACCTTATTATTCTGCATCAACACGCATCCTAACCCTCTACGCGATGCGTCACAATACGCGACAAAACCATCGTCTCCATCGGGGAGACTTAAAATCGGCGCTTGGCACATTCTTTGCTTTAACGTTTGAAACGCTGTTTCCTGCTCTTCTCCCCATTCATACTTTCGATCCTTTTGAGTCAGGAGAGTTAAAGGTTGGGCGATGCTGGAAAAGTTCTCTATAAATCGACGATAATATCCAGCTAAGCCTAAGAATTGGCGGATTTCCTTTGGCGATTTAGGCGCTTGCCAATTCTTAATTGCTTCAACCTTGCTCGGATCAACTTGTATTCCTTGATGGTTTACAACGTGACCGAGGAATTGCACTTCTTGCAACCAGAAGTTACACTTGGAGAATTTTGCATACAACTTCTCTTGATTCAGAAGCTCTAAAATTATTCTTAAGTGTTGCTCGTGCTCTTCTTTACTTTTCGAGTAAATCAGAATATCGTCAATAAACACGATGACGAATTTGTCGAGATAGGGTTTACAGACTCGATTAATGAGGTCCATGAACACTGCCGGCGCATTTGTTAGCCCGAAAGGCATAACTAAGAACTCGTAATGGCCGTAGCGAGTCCGGAATGCGGTTTTTGGAATATCTTCTTCCTGAATTCTAACCTGATGGTATCCCGATCAAAGATCGATTTTTGAGAAATAGCTCGCACCTTGCAGCTGGTCAAACAGATCATCAATTCGGGAAAGAGGGTACCTATTTTTGATTGTTAACTTGTTCAACTCCCTGTAATCAATACACATTCTAAGGCTCCCGTCCTTCTTTTTCACGAATAATACAGGTGCACCCCACGGGGAATGACTAGGACGTATAAATCCTTTATCCATCAATTCTTGCAACTGATTGGATAATTCTTGCATCTCGGACGGTGCAAGTCGGTAGGGTGCTTTAGCAACAGGGCCAGCTTGAGGTATTAAATCGATTCTGAATTCGACCTGTCGGGTTGGCGGTAATCCAGGAAGTTCTTCTGGGAAAACTTGTGGAAATTCGCGTACCACCGGGATATCATCCACCCGTTTCTCCTCAGAATCTGTGGCCGTCAAGCTCGCTAGATACGCCACGCATCCCTGGCGTATATATTTTAACACCTTGAGGTGGGATATAAATGGTATCATTGTGCCTGACTTCTCTCCTTGCACTAACACCTCTTCGTCATCCGACACCCGGATCTTGACGATTTTCTTTTCACAATTTATTTCCACTTTGTTACGTGCCAACCAATCCATTCCCACTATTACGTCAAAACTACCTAATTCTACCGGTAATAAGTCAATCAGGAAGGATTGATCGTTCAGAATAAAAGGGCAATTCCGAACTATCTGATTAACTATCATGGTTTTACAGTTAGCGACTTCTACGGTATAAGGTTCTATGGTTTCACTAATTGGAAGGTTTGCTATCGATAGGAATTTAACGGAGACAAAACTTCTATCGGCGCCCGTATCAAATAATACAGAAGCGTAATGATCAGAGACGAGGAATGTACCTGTCACTACGCTGGGGTCCTGGCGTGCTTCGTTCGCCCCCATCACAAATGCTCGGCCTCTCGCCGGATTGGACGACGATGCCTGACCCACGGTTTGCCTCCCATTTCCTCCCTGGTTCAGTTTCGGACAGTTTCTCTTGAAGTGATCTGTGCTGCCGCATTCAAAGCAAGCACGGCTGGTGGTCATCATTTGGTTTCCTTGTGGGTTTTGTTGTCGGGCTGGTTGGGTCCTATGTGGCTGCGCACGGATAGGTTGCGGTTGTCGGTTCAGATTGTTTAGGTTTGTCCTACAACTCGGTGCGTAGTGCCCAATCTTGCCACACCGGTGGCACACTACTCCCCTGCACTCGCCACCATGCTGATAACCGCATTTCCCACACTTAGGGAACGTCCCTTTCTGCGATTCCTGCCTTCCGCCTGAACTAGTCATGGCGTAGTTCTGGGCAGCGGGCCTAGCACGTTTATTTTGCTGCCTCTCCTGGATCCTATTGTCATACGTACCTCGCTTTCCCCCAGCGGACTCCCCTGCCATCTTCAGTGACCCACTCCTCACGAAATCGTATGTGACGATACCAGCTTGCGTCACCGCACCCTCAAATGTCTGGTGTCCCCCAGCATTGACTATACTCCTTACTACTGGAGTTAGTCCCCATATATAACGCTCAAACCTCTTTGAATCTGGGGTGACCAACCATGGCACCAATCGCGACAATTCATTAAATCGGTTCGTGTAACCCAAGTGGTCTGCCCCCTGCATCTCCAGGTTCCACAATTCGTTTTCTAATTTCTGCAGTTCGTTTTTCGGGCAGAAATGTTCCAGTACAAGGGCCTTGAGCTCTGCCCAGGTCATGCGGTTTGTCGCTGCCTGACCTCGAGTTTGCACTATTGTGTTCCACCATGTCAAGGCATGGTCCGTGAACGTTCAGGTAGCATACTTAACAACGTAATCCTCAGGGCAGTTGCTGATGTTCACAACAGACTCTATTTTCTCAATCCACTTAACCAACCCATTTGGTCCCTCAGTCCCGCTAAATTCTAGGGGCTTGCACAACATGAAATCTTTAATTGAACATCCCTTTGTTGCAAGAGTCGGTTCAGTGCGGTTCGTTTCTACACTAGGTATAGGGCCATTACTGTCTGTCACGACCACCCTAGGCGGTGCGTCATTACTCGGAATCGGGTCACCGTTCGGTGGAGGATTAACATTTTGTTCCCCCTCATTATTGGTGGTCGTTTGATTGCTCGCAGGGCCTGGATTGGTCGTATTATTAATACTGGCGGCGATGCGCGATACTATATCCGGTTTCGCCGCCTCTAACTGTCGAGCAATCAGACGGTCCACATCCACTTCTGACATTTGAGCTGACCGTTTTGGTGCCATTCTACACAACATTAAGAAAAATACATATAATTAATACAATTTCCAATCTCGATACACAACACATATTCCATTCATTAATAAACATCATTACATATTACATAAACATCAGTTCACATTACATTCCTACCATCAACACATAGATTAAGTTTTCATACATCACTCCTACATCGGCATCATTTAGACATAACCCGCTATGGGTCAGTGCCTGAATGATACCCCAAAAGTATCTACAATGATATCCCCAAAAAAGGCCCCCTATGGGCTAGTGGCTGTACTATAACTACCCAAGATTCACTCTATGTTAGCATCGCCACTAACTGCTTACATAGAGTATCAAAAAGCGGACCCTGACTACTACCACCCTAACATAACTAAACATGGTGGTACACCAACCACGCCAACACTGCCACCATCACCACCAACACCGCCATCAAACCCCGAATCCGTGTCTCCATCCGGTCAATCATCCACTGGGAGTATGCGCCCTCCCTCCTCAGCTGGACAATCGCGTACTGGCTGTCCAGTACGCAGTCTGCCAAGTGATTCCTCCTCTGGATACCCACCGTCAAGGCGATGGTGTGCTCAACCACCTGCTCGTGGAGCACTCGGAGCCATGCAGCCTCGGAGGATGGACGCTCATCCCTCTCCAGCCTAGGGGTACCCCACACGGGTGGAGGCACAGGCTCAGGCTGGGCGCGGGAGGACTCGCCCCTGTGGTAAGTGGGTCTGGGTGGGGTAGAGGTAGGTGGGACATAAGGGACACTGATCCGCGCCGTGAGGCAGGGACCAGCTCTGGGAGGGGTAGGGGTGACCTGTGGTGCGGGTGGGGTGGGGGATCTGGCAACCCTAGTAGGGGAGGACAAGCTAGCACTCCTACGGCTAGTCTCACTAGGCTCAGTGCTGGATGCTAAGCGTAAGCTCCTGGAGTTCCCGGAACTGGCCTCCTCCGGGTCCTCCTCCACTGACAGACTTCGTGATCTCGACATCCTAACCTGTACACAAGTTAACAAACATATAGTTCCTTCCATAACGTAAATCATAATTAATATACACATACTTATACAACTTTGTCACATAAAAATATTATCATATACTTACACATATGTTGCCGCTTTTACCTATTAATGCTCCCCTGAATTCCCTCGTGCGGACAAGTCTGTTATTATGTTCCGGACCATAATAACTCACTTGTCCATCCAAGTTCATCCAGATCTCGTCACTATAAATTATTAGTTGATATTCAGATCCTATAATACTTGAGCTACTGGTTATATTTTAGGTATCTTTTAAAGACATCCTAATTCTTTATAACCAATGGCTATGATACCAAGTTCTGTAACACCCCGTAACCGCAGCGGAAACGTAAACAGGATGCAACAGACACATCTGATATCAACAGCACTGCTTATAAAGAAAACACCACTACATTAATTCACACCACATTACATCGTTCTGAGTTTAGTTACCGTCTAGGCGTTAACACATAAGTTTTACCAACATTACATTAACATATTTAATACAAAAAGATCACTAAGCTTCCACAAAAAGCACGCATCGTCAAGCATGTAGCAATTATTCCAGTTTGGGAGTACCTAAAAAGCATGTAAAGAAAACGGGTCAACTACGAATAGTTGGTGAGTTTCACTAATTTAAATAAACAGTGACAAATCATTATAATAATCATATATTAACGATGTAATTATGCTGAGCCCACAAGTGAAACCTCTGACTATCCACACACAACCCCGTGGCATACTCCGCCCACGGACCTGCCCCAAACCGCTATGCCTAACATTACATAGCAAAATATATATAACAACAAAATAGACATGTGCAACTGGCTGGGAAACATCAGCAAATCCATGCCGGACCAGTTGGGTTTGTCAGACCAATAGTACTATTCACACTCTACCGGCTTTCAGTTAATCACTCGTGTTGCGGGGCCTTACAATGTTAGCAACTCAGACAATTACCATCTTAGTACATTTCCGTACGATTCCCGTACAATAAAATATATATAAATCCACGCAAATCCAAGCGTTCAGTATGTACTTAAACATTTCAGTAGTAACATGCTTCCGCCCCGAAAAATATTTAAAAACAATTCAGAAAAAGGGGCTCGTGAAACTCACCTTATCGCAAGCAGTAACACAGTATGTGAGCTATTAATCCGGATCTGTAATACGATCCCTAAATTCGTTACTATGCAATCACTATTAATATAACTTTAGCCGTGTTAACCGGTACATCTGGGGACACTGTTAACCCAGTACTGTAACCGTTCCGGGGGCAATGTTAACCCAGAAACACTTCTCCGGACTCAGATTGTGATATCGTTTAGAGTTCACTAGTCAAAATTACTATTAGTCGTTTTTCCCGTTTTGCGTGCCTAGCACGGTTATCCGTTTTTACGTTTCGAAAATGAGTTTGGTCACACACGATCCGGAAATAGTTGTTGACTGATATTTTAATTATAGTTGTCAAATTAGAACTCGGTTTAGACGCCCCGATTGGCCGCGGGACCCGTTTTCGTCTTTAGCATACCGGAAACTGTTAAATCGGTTAAAATTACTCAAATCATCCGAATTATTTTCGGATGATTTACATTTAACTCCGTTATATGAAAATAGTTCATTTTTAGGGTTTTTATACACCAGTCAGTTCGTTTAGGCGAACTTTACCGGTTTACGCGTTTTAAGCTTTAAAAGTTTGTTTTTATTTTCTTTTTAGCACAAATAATTATCCGTTTAGTCTCGGATCTTGAAATTTTGCACAAATCACTTTTTGACAGTGGGGAATTTTATAAAAATATTTCCAGAATTAATTTTTATATTTAACATTTATTTATCTATTTTTAAACACCATTTAAACACTAAATATGTCGTAAATACCAAACGATCTTAGAAAAATCCCAAATTTTTCCTGGATGACCCCTGCCATCCCCATAGTCCCCTGTAATTTTTCCAAAACCAAAATCTCTTTTTACATGCCATTTTCACTAAAACCGAGCTAGAAAACCCTAGAACTCGTTTAACCGAAAAGCCTACGTAGACTTCTCCAACTGACCTAAAATTTTGTGTGTGACTTTTACATGTTATAAAGAGCTTATCTGGAATTTTCCAGAATTTTTCATGATATTTAAATATTTTTCACCATTTTTGGCCAAAACCGAGCATTAAATTCACCAAATATTCATCCTTTGTCCAAAAGTTACCAAAATTTCACAGAACTCATATTTTAATATATCTAACACCTCTGTAAAATTTCATGACCTAACTCTAAACACATCACAATCTGTCCAAATCACAAACATTATACAAAAACCGAACTACCTTGTGTTTCTAGCTTCAAATCGCAAGGATCTCGCTTTCTAGCCTTTGCTAACAACTAGATACAACACGTACAAGCACAATAACACCACACCAAGCAAGTTACACTCACAATCAAGCCATTTCTTTCATGGTTTCGGTTATGGTTTAAAAACAAAGATTTAACCGTAAAAATTCGTTTTTGGTTCGTTTAACTCCTTTCTTGGACCAAGATCCCTTGTATAACCCGTATACATCACTTGATCATGCAAGAATCGGTTTCATCTCGGGTTTTCACCCTTTTTTCACTTGAAACCTCATTTTCTTGCAAGTAAACTCAAGAAACGAAGATGAACACGTAAATATCTCGATCTTTACCTCGTTGTTCTTGCTACAATTGTCGGTTTTTAGTTCATGATCTTGAGAGGAAAGGAATATTGTTGATTTGTTTGTGTAAAAAAAAAATAACAAGACAAGGGGGAATACCCCTTGTCCGATCGGTGTAAAGGGGGGAGTGGGGTGGGACCCACTTCTCCAATCTTAGCCACATATTCAGATTTCTGTAATCGGGATAATGTTTTGGATAATCCGGTTCAGTTCGTTTTTCGGTTAAATGTTTAATTCGGCTTAAAACGAGGCTAAAACGGTCGTTTTCGGATTAAAAATGAAATTTATATAAAACCGATTTAAAAACTTTAAAAAAAACTTAAACCATGGCATTTATTATCTTAGAACATCATATTATTAATAATCGCGCATCTTTTTCGACTTGATCGATCGTCTCTTGCTTGGTTTGGTATTAAAGGTTTCGTGTCACACCCGGCCCTGAGCGGCGGAAACAGCCGGGCGCGCGCGAGTGGGGATTGATAATTAAAGCACGGGCCATTGCAAACATTCAAAGTAAGATTTTCATTGCGCATGAAATGTTTAATACAAATACATTACATTGTTTAAAAATTACATAAAAACATCCAAGTATAAAAACTGTTGAAGATTTCCTCACCATATCCCCTTGCGCAGCGGGAACAACCACGCGCATCGAAGGGATAGAAGTAAATCTTCCAAAAAGCTAGTTTTAGATGTTCAGCGTGAGGTGCTCTAAGTGTGACTCCATGCGCTACCTAGTTATCTCCTGAAAGACACGTAAAACATTTGAATCAGTATAAACTGAGTGAGTTCACAAGTTTTAGTAACTTGATAAAAATCATATTGAAACACATTTCTGATTTCGTGTCTAAACATATGCTTGATAATCCGTATGAAAACATAGATCTGACAACATATTTCTGATAGATCCGTTCCGCGAGTTACGCGCGAACGTTTCTGGAAAACGTGCTCGTCCATGCAAAGTGGCGCTGCCACTACGAGCTAAATAATGTAATGCCGTCCCGCGGGTTACGCGTGGACATTTCTGAAAAACCGTGCTCGTCTATGCAAAGAGGCACTGCCCCTACGAGCTAATCAATAATTCCGTCCCGCGGGTTACGCGTGGACATTTCTGAAAAACCGTGCTCGTCTATGCAAAGAGGCGCTGCCCCTACGAGCTAATCAATAATTCCGTCCCGCGGGTTACGCGTGGACGTTGTGCCGGAAAACAAGGCGCTCGTCCATGCAAAGAGGCGCGACCCCTACGAGCGGGCTCAATCCCATAGTACTGCCCCATTCTAGGCACTCGTCCATGCAAAGAGGTGCGACCCCTACGAGTGGGTGGATCAAACCAGCAGTCCCTACCCTTAGAGTTCCAATGGTAAAGTGATCACTTACTCGAATTCTGGCGCACATACATCGTAAACCATAGATAACCGTTTGCATTGCTCATCATGAAACATAATTTAAACACAATCGTTCGCATAACTTGTAAGTATACCATGATAAATCGTAATTTAAGTACGTGTCCCTCGCCCCGAAAACAGTTTAGAAACAGTGAAAATAGTGAAAATAGGGGCTGTGAGACTCACCTGTGGTTCTTGTTAAGGGATTAATCGAGATTCGGGTTTTCTTGGTGTTGGCCTCGGAATTGAAGGTCTAGAATACGATTAAATAACAAGAAGTATATATATTAAGATCAAGAAATAGGAGAATATAAGGGTTGGAAAGTAGATCTCAAGGTTATAATCTCGGCTTACCTAGTAACAGGATCGGAAATGAAAACAACGGATGCTTGGGAGATGATTAGTGCAAGGTTGCAGTTCTTAAGAGAGAAGTTTGAAGTGTGTTTGGGTGATAATTTGGGTTACATATTTATAGGCAAGATTCAGGGAACACAATCCCTTGCTTTAGGGGATTGTAATCTTTTCATATCTAGGTGTAATGATGATAAAGTATGGAAATTATTATTATTTATTTAAAAGTGGAGGAGTGGATTCTGATTTGATTTGGACAGGACATGCAGGTCTGTGGTTGGTGAGAGTAGGGTGGCTGACAGTTGACTTTTCATGTTACAGTATGCTTTTTCAGATGCTTTTGTCAGTGTACAGTTAAAAAGTGGAAATCTCTGAAACACGCTACTGTTTCCTTTTGGGCGGGAATAATCTCCTTACATCTGGAGAATAGACCAAGTGTTCTGCGCGTATAACTTTGTGCGCATAGCTTTCTGCGTGAAGGACATTTCTTTGCTGCGGGTAGGTTCGTAACCTTCTCGCAGTCAGGGACATTGAGTTTCATTTGTAGATTCTCCAGGTGGTCTTGGTATTTCAACATAGTGATCAGTTATGTTGAAGTCAATTCCATCTTGGAGCTTCAGACAAACTAACTCTCAATGTTCCCGCCATGCGGGGAGGTTAGTTCCCCTTCTGCAAGCGCATAAACGATTTGGGATGCACCCGCCTTAGCATCATGCGGGACGGTCAACCCATTAGACAACATAAAGTTAAGTTACATGAAAACATAAAGCCAAAACATTCGCGCATGGCGCATATAACATATGCCCACGCTGGTTCTTACATCGCGCGCTCGCGCAGGGCGCACATAACGTGCCCGCGCTGATTCTAACATAGCGCGCTCGCGCAGGGCGCACATAACACATGCCCGCGCTGATTCTAATATAGCGCGCTCGCGCACGGCGCACATAACACATGCCCGCGCTGATTCTAATATAGCGCGCATAATATTCACAATCACCTAATTATTAGGTTGATTACTTAGTTTATAGGATTGGGAAATTACCGGGTGTCACATTTTCCCCCTGTTAAGAGAATTTCGTCCCGAAATTTAGGAGACGTCGCTGGCAGAAGCCATGCTCTGAAAGAGGTGTGGGTATTTCTGGCGCATTTGATCTTCTCTTTCCCAAGTGAATTCAGGCCCACGCCTTGAGTTCCATTGAACCTTTACTAACTTGATTCGACTTCTGCGCAACTTTTGTTCTTTCCAATCGGTTACGGCTATAGGCTCTTCTACGAAGTGCAGTTGTTTGTCGATGTGAATCTCTTCCAACGGTAAAATCAACGTTTCGTCAGATAAACACTTTTTGAGGTTGGACACATGAAACGTATCATGAACTCCACTGAGTTCGGCGGGTAAACGGAGTTTATAAGCAACCGGACCGATCCTTTCCAGGATCTCAAATGGTCCAATGTAGCGCGGATTCAACTTTCCTCGCTTGCCGAAACGGGGGACTCCTTTCCATGGAGACTTTCAAAAGTACTCTATCCCCTACTTGAAACTCCAACGGATTCCTTCGCACATCTGCGTAGCTCTTCTGTCTGTCGCGCGCTGTCTTAAGGCGATCCCGTATCTGAAAAATCTTGTCTGTTGTTTCTTGGATCAATTCTGGACCAGTCATTTGCTTGTCACCCACTTCAGCCCAGCACAGTGGGGATCTACACTTGCGCCCATACAAAGCTTCAAACGGCGCAGCCTTGAGGCTTGTGTGATAACTGTTGTTGTATGAAAATTCAACCAATGGGAGATGAGTATCCCAGCTACCCCCGAAATCGATTGCGCACGCGCGCAACATATCTTCCAATGTCTGGATTGTTCACTCGCTTTGTCCATCCGTTTGGGGATGATAAGCTGTACTCATGTCAAGACGAGTACCTAAAGCCCCTTGTAACGATCTCCAAAACCTTGAGGTGAACCGACTATCTCTATCAGAAATGATGGACACTGGGACTCCATGTTTTGAAACTACTTCTTGAATATACAATCGGGCTAACTTTTCCATCTTATCGGTTTCCTTGATCGGCAGGAAGTGCGCTGACTTAGTTAGCCGATCTACAATAACCCAGATCGTGTCGTAACCCCCAGGTGTCCTTGGCAGTTTGGTAATGAAGTCCATAGAGATTTGTTCCCACTTCCACATGGGAATTTCTGGCTGTTGAAGCAACCCTGATGGTTTCTGGTATTCAGCCTTTACCTTCGAACACGTCAGGCACTTACTGACATACATCGCGATGGCGCCCTTCAGATTGGGCCACCAATACAGCGCTTTAACATCTTGGTACATCTTGTCTGTGCCAGGATGTACGGAATACCGCGTCTTGTGAGCTTCGTTTAATACTTGCTCGCGCAATCCTCCCTTGAGAGGGACCCATATGCGGTTAGCGAAATATAGATTGCCGTTCTCTTTAAGTTCCAAACTCTTAATCATACCCCCAAGGGATTCGTTTTTAGCAAACTCTGGTTTCAAGGCTTCTTGCTGAGCGTCTCGGATGCGGGTAGAGAGCTCTGCGCGAATGGTCAGTTTTAGAGCCTTGACTCGTAGCGTTTTTATTCGCTCCTTCCTACTTAGCGCGTCTGCTACCACATTCGCCTTTCCAGGGTGATACTTTATTTCACAATCATAATCATTCAACAATTCAACCCATCTTCGTTGCCTCATGTTTAAATCCTTTTGATCAAATATATGTTGAAGGCTCTTGTGATCCGTAAAGATTATACACTTTGTACCATAGAGGTAATGGCGCCAAATCTTTAGCGCGAAGACAACCGCTCCAAGTTCCAGATCATGCGTTGTGTAGTTCTTTTCATTGGTCTTGAGTTGGCGCGAGGCATACGCTATGACTTTGTCTCGCTGCATAAGGACACATCCGAGTCCCTGATGTGAAGCGTCGCAGTAAACGACGATGTCATCCGTCCCCTCGGGCAGAGACAAAATTGGCGCACTACATAACTTCTGTTTCAACATTTGAAACGCCGCTTCCTGATTTTCGCCCCAAACAAACTTCTTGTCTTTCCGAGTTAGCGCGGTCAGAGGTAGAGCTATCTTGGAGAAGTTCTCAATGAAGCGTCGATAGTAGCCAGCTAGTCCTAGGAATTGCCTCACCTCAGTTGGGGTTTTTGGCGCTTCCCAGTTTTCGATGGCCTTGACTTTGGAAGGATCAACGTGTATTCCTTTCTCGTTTACAACGTGACCGAGAAAGTGAACTTCTCTAAGCCAAAACTCGCACTTGGAAAACTTCGCATACAACTTTTCTTTCCTCAACAATTCCAAAATCAATCTCAGGTGTTGCTCATGCTCGGCCTTGGTCCGAGAGTAAATCAGAATATCATCTATAAACACAATCACAAACTTGTCCAAGTATGGTTTGCACACGCGGTTCATCAGATCCATGAATACAGCCGGCGCATTAGTTAGCCCGAAAGGCATCACTAAGAACTCATAATGGCCGTATCTAGTTCGGAAGGCTGTTTTCGGCACATCTTCCTCATGGACCCTAAGTTGGTGGTATCCTGACCGTAGATCTATCTTCGAATAATAACTGGATCCCTGCAACTGGTCAAATAAGTCGTCAATCCTCGGTAAGGGGTACCGATTCTTGACTGTCAGCTTGTTCAGCTCCCTGTAGTCAATACACATTCTGAACGAACCATCCTTCTTCTTAACAAACAGTACTGGAGCTCCCCAAGGTGAAAAGCTTGGGCGTATGAAACCCTTATCCAATAGTTCCTGTAACCGATTGGATAGCTCTTGCATCTCAGATGGAGCTAGTCGATAAGGCGCTCGAGCTACTGGCGCAGCTCCTGGGACTAAATCAATACGAAATTCGACTTGTCGCGGTGGCGGTAATCTGGGCAAATCTTCAGGAAAAACTTCTGGAAATTCGCGCACTACTGGTAAGTCTTCAATTCTTCGCTCATCTCCTTTCTTCTCTACTACATGCGCCAGGAAGGCGTAGCACCCTTTCCTTAGGCACTTGCGCGCCTTTAGGCACGAAATCAGTTTTGTCGCAACTCCCCTTCTTTCCCCTTGAATCACCAAGGTTTCTTCGTTCAACAGTGGGATCCGAACCTGCTTCTCATGGCAAATAACCTCCGCGTGGTTCTCGACTAACCAATCCATACCTACCACAATGTCAAAACTTCCCAAGTCTATTGGCAACAAGTTAATATTGAACCCATGACCTCCCATGACTATTACACATTGTTCAGTTCTTTCGTTCGCGCATAACTGCCTACCATTGGCTAGTTCTATAGTATAAGGTGTGTCTAGCCTACTGGTCGCTAAACCTAGGGAGTCTTTAAACTCAGCGGATATAAAACTTAGGTCAGCTCCAGTATCAAATAAGACAGATGCAAAATGGCCGTTAAACAAAAACGTACCGGTTACCACATTCGGCTCTTCTTTAGCTTCGCCCGCGCCGATCACAAAAGCTCTCCCGCGAGCTTGGTTTCCCTTTTGCGGGCAATCCCGACTAAAATGCCCTGGCTTCCCGCATGCGTAGCAGTTGTCGCTCGCTCCAGCTTCTCTGATACGGCAATTCATCGTCTTGTGCCCTGGTCTGCCACATTTGGCGCATTCGATTCTTGCGCATTCACCCTCGTGGTGATACTTGCATTTGCTGCACCATGGGCGAGGCCCGCTGTATCCTTTTCGCGGTGGCTCCGCGGCCTGAATCGCATAAGTCCTTGCGCTTTCTTGCTTCTTGAACGGTGGCTGCTTGGAGACGGACCCTCGGTGGTGAGAGTTCCACTTCCTCTTGGGATCAGAGGTTCGCTGCTCGATTCCGCGCGTAGTCAACATACCCGCACGGACCGTATCCCTTGTAAGGGTGATGGCCCGCGCTACCGCCTCATCAAAGGTTGTAGGTGCTGCGGCGTTGAGCGGAACCCTAACAACAGGAGGTAACCCAAAGATATACCTCTCGATCTTCTTTTCCTCGTGTTTGCCATGTCTGGCACCAACTGGCAAAGCTCGTTGAACCGGTTGCTGTAGGCGTCGATATCCGTTCTTACCATGGTGTGGTTCCAGAATTCCTGTTGCAGACTCTGAATTTCTGCGCGAGAGCAGAACTTTCTCATCAACATTTCCTTCAGTTCCTCCCAGGTCTTGTGAAGAGCAACTTCTCGCCCCAAGGTCTTCACTTGAAGCTTCCACCAAGACGAAGCTGCTTCTTGGAACATGCAGGTCGCGTAAAGGACCTTCTGGTTCTCACTACATCCGCTAATGGAGAGAACTGTCTCCATCTTGTCAATCCAGTTGTAGAGTCCAATGGCCCCTTCGGTACCCTTGAATGGCCAAGGCCTACAGGCCATAAATGTCTTATAGGAGCACCCTTTGTCCAAGGCTCCTGATTCGGGTTCTGGGGTCTCGTTCTCCTGACGACCCTGACTAGATTCGGCCTTGCTGGCCTCATGTGTTGCGATCGCTTGCGCGATTATTTCCGCGAGTTCCTCAGGTGTCATGGTAATTCCCTTGGCTCTAGTTGGAGGCATTCTCGCTTTAAAAGAGTGAAAATATATCAAACTTAGCGCATGTACTCTGAGCACATAATGTTCTTATCTTTATTCACTAGATACTGTGTGACCCGTGTTCCTAAGTGTGTGTACAGTTTCTTTTGAAAATATTTTCTTTGAAAAATATTTCATGCGATTCCCCAACGGTTATAGTCTAGGTTAAAACTTCTTTTCCTAGTTCGTTATAACCAGTGCTCTGATACCAATCTGTCACACCCGGCCCTGAGCGGCGGAAACAGCCGGGCGCGCGCGCGAGTGGGGATTGATAATTAAGCACGGGCCATTGCAAACATTCAAAGTAAGATTTTCATTGCGCATGAAATGTTTAATACAAATACATTACATTGTTTAAAAATTACATAAAAACATCCAAGTATAAAAACTGTTGAAGATTTCCACGCCATATCCCCTTGCGCAGCGGGAACAACCACGCGCATCGAAGGGATAGAACTAAAATCTTCCAAAAAGCTAGTTTTAGATGTTCAGCGTGAGGTGCTCTAAGTGTGACTCCATGCGCTACCTAGTTATCTCCTGAAAGACACGTAAAACATTTGAATCAGTATAAACTGAGTGAGTTCACAAGTTTTAGTAACTTGATAAAAATCATATTGAAACACATTTCTGATTTCATGTCTAAACATATGCTTGATAATCCGTATGAAAACATAGATCTGACAACATATTTCTGATAGATCCGTTCCGCGGGTTACGCGCGAACGTTTCTGGAAAACGTGCTCGTCCATGCAAAGTGGCGCTGCCACTACGAGCTAAATAATGTAATGCCGTCCCGCGGGTTACGCGTGGACATTTCTGAAAAACCGTGCTCGTCTATGCAAAGAGGCGCTGCCCCTACGAGCTAATCAATAATTCCGTCCCGCGGGTTACGCGTGGACATTTCTGAAAAACCGTGCTCATCTATGCAAAGAGGCGCTGCCCCTACGAGCTAATCAATAATTCCGTCCCGCGGGTTACGCGTGGACGTTGTGCCGGAAAACAAGGCGCTCGTCCATGCAAAGAGGCGCGACCCCTACGAGCGGGCTCAATCCCATAGTACTGCCCCATTCTAGGCACTCGTCCATGCAAAGAGGTGCGACCCCTACGAGTGGGTTGATCAAACCAGCAGTCCCTACCCTTAGAGTTCCAATGGTAAAGTGATCACTTACTCGAATTCTGGCGCACATACATCGTAAACCATAGATAACCGTTTGCATTGCTCATCATGAAACATAATTTAAACACAATCGTTCGCATAACTTGTAAGTATACCATGATAAATCGTAATTTAAGTACGTGTCCCTCGCCCCGAAAACAGTTTAAAAACAGTGAAAATAGTGAAAATAGGGGCTGTGAGACTCACCTGTGGTTCTTGTTAAGGGATTAATCGAGATTCGGGTTTTCTTGGTGTTGGCCTCGGAATTGAAGGTCTAGAATACGATTAAATAACAAGAAGTATATATATTAAGATCAAGAAATAGGAGAATATAAGGGTTGGAAAGTAGATCTCAAGGTTATAATCTCGGCTTACCTAGTAACAGGATCGGAAATGAAAACAACGGATGCTTGGGAGATGATTAGTGCAATGTTCTTAAGAGAGAAGTTTGAAGTGTGTTTGGGTGATAATTTGGGTTACATATTTATAGGCAAGATTCCGGGAACACAATCCCTTGCTTTAGGGGATTGTAATCTTTTCATATCTAGGTGTAATGATGATAAAGTATGGAAATTATTATTATTTATTTAAAAGTGGAGGAGTGGATTCTGATTTGATTTGGACAGGACATGCAGGTCTGTGGTTGGTGAGAGTAGGGTGGCTGACAGTTGACTTTTCATGTTACAGTATGCTTTTTCAGATGCTTTTGTCAGTGTACAGTTAAAAAGTGGAAATCTCTGAAACACGCTACTGTTTCCTTTTGGGCGGGAATAATCTCCTTACATCTGGAGAATAGACCAAGTGTTCTGCGCGTATAACTTTGTGCGCATAGCTTTCTGCGTGAAGGACATTTCTTTGCTGCGGGTAGGTTCGTAACCTTCTCGCAGTCAGGGACATTGAGTTTCATTTGTAGATTCTCCAGGTGGTCTTGGTATTTCAACATAGTGATCAGTTATGTTGAAGTCAATTCCATCTTGGAGCTTCAAACAAACTAACTCTCAATGTTCCCGCCATGCGGGGAGGTTAGTTCCCCTTCTGCACGCGCATAAACGATTTGGGATGCACCCGCCTTAGCATCATGCGGGACGGTCAACCCATTAGACAACATAAAGTTAAGTTACATGAAAACATAAAGCCAAAACATTCGCGCATGGCGCGTATAACATATGCCCACGCTGGTTCTTACATCGCGCGCTCGCGCAGGGCGCACATAACGTGCCCGCGCTGATTCTAACATAGCGCGCTCGCGCAGGGCGCACATAACACATACCCGCGCTGATTCTAATATAGCGCGCTCGCGCACGGCGCACATAACACATGCCCGCGCTGATTCTAATATAGCGCGCATAATATTCACAATCACCTAATTATTAGGTTGATTACTTAGTTTATAGGATTGGGAAATTACCGGGTGTCACATTTCGTTTAACGTACCGACGTACCATTAAATCGAAATTCTTTTTCTGTGCTTTAATTCACTTATCCCGAAGCTTTAACACTTCGTAAACATCACTAGATATTATATATCTCGTCTATAACGTAATCCTCGATTCGTTCGGGCTTCAATAACCGTTAATCGGTTAATCGTATTTCCAATACGATTAACTGTATAATCGAGTATAATCCGTACTGTGAATCATACATACTCGTATAAACGCAGTATAATTCATATATTCACTATTAAATAACACATAAATAGTATATACCGGTTAGGGTATACCTGATTCTGCCGGAATCGTTACATCCATACACGGTGAAAGCGGCATTTCCACACGGTGCAGTTGAGTTAGTTGATCATGAGGGGAGTGCGTGGAAGGTGAACGGCCATAGGACAAAGCATTATATCGGTGGGCCGGTTGTTTCGGTTGAGGAAGATGTATTTCTCCTCGACATTCCTACTTTGATTGCTTGATAGGGATAGGCCTCGGGAAATACCCGAGTGTAGAGTTTGTATAATATTTTTATTTTTTTTCTATTATTATTATTATTATTATTATTATTATTATTATTATTATTATTATTTTATTTTGAGTTTGTTTTAAGTTTTTAGAGTCTGTTTGATGTGTGCTTTGGGTGCTTTGAGCTTTGTGTTGGAGGTTTGGATACTTTCGTTCGTACTCAATCTCCATTCGGACGGGGGCGTTCTGAGCTTATTTGATTGTAGAGGGCACCCAAAAGCTGCGACCGCGAATGAAATGCTATACGGTCGCTTTATTGGAACATGACATACACATATCATTGCCACATTACAAGGGGAGTCTGTTCCATTTTCTTTATGCTTTGTTTTATTTTATTTTATTTTATTTCCACTTTATTTTTGTCTTTTTCATGTCTTCCATTGAGGACAATGCGACATTTAAGTGTGGGGATGGGAAACTGACGTATTTAATTTTATTAAAAAATAAAAAAAAAAACGAAAAAAGAAAGTTATATAAAAAAAATTGAAAAACTTTAAAAAAAAGATGTTCCGAAAATTTATTTTGCGTATAATGGAAAATGATATTATTGTTTAAGGTTGATATTTTAAAACTAATATTATATATGATATTAAATAACAGATACTGCACTTAATTTGGGATGTGTCGGTAGGCCCAACTAGTTTTGATAGCCCTCTTTAGCAGATTTTATATATCTAATAATTTGAAAAACGGTGAAACCGATTTTCGATGCTTAGGGAGGATTACCATAATCTAAAAACTTTGAGATGGTTATACTTAGATGCACTCAAACCAGCACACACCACATGTCCATCTTTCTACGAGCTTAGAAATCGTTATATATTTTAGGGTGATATAAAAAAAAGCAAAAAAAAAAGCAAAAAAACAAAAAACAAAAAAGAAAAAAAAAAAGAGAGAGTATGTTTTGAAAGTGTATTCCAAGAGTTGGTTCAAGAAAAGCAATGCTTGTGAAGAAAGTTATGTATTGTAAAATGTCAAAGAAGCATTCTCAAAAATAGTAAAAGAGGCCAAAGATGCACATACTAGACGGGACTTAGAGTTTACGTGTTACCAAGGGGATAGTGACTCTGAGGATACACTATTGGGGCTCGAAGGTTCTTAGTCAATAAATATTAAATTAGGAATTTATAGGACAAAGTACAATAATATTTAGGAATAGCTCGTACGACCTCCACGGGCCCATTCATCCATCAAATTTCACCGAGTGCATCTAATTAGTACCATCAACGAGTCCTTGGCTTATGGTGATTTGTCGAGCCAGTTTGCTTCGACTCTAGTTCTTCTAGCTCTCTTTGTCTGAGATGGGGTAGGTGTAGCCGTAGCTTTTTGAACTTTAAAACACTTAATGCAATTGGGGGCTTGATAGGCTGGTGGCTGGGTTTAGGTGGACAGCAATATCGGCAATCGCGGTTTTTGCGTTTATCTATGCTTAAAAGATAATCTATATGTTTTAAAGATCGATTTTGAATTATGATTCCATTGCATTACCGATTTTTCGAAGACGAAAAAATATCAAGTGTGGGAATATTTGATGTGAGCTAAATTATATATAAATACGATAAGTATTTTCTACATTTTTAATAGTTTTTGAGTTAGTTTTTATCAAATTTTACTCTCATATGGTTCGTATATAAATTTTAAAGATTTCATGAGACAATAAGCTAAAATGAATAAATTGACTCAACAATAATAACTATTAATTTTATTTTACCTACTCGTTGGTGATGCGTGCATTCATACTATATTTGTATCATATTTGTTAGATTATAAATGCATGTATTCCTTTTTATTTATTTAAATGAGCTAATTTTGTTTTGTAGCAGAAGACAATATGAAGTAAAGTTTACTTGTGGCTACAATTTGAAGTTAATAGATTTGGATTTAAGGTTGCATGTGGTTTGGACTTCAACAAAAAAAATTCAAGTGGCCTTTAAATACAAAGAAAAATAAATGAGTCTTTAGTGGAATTTTGTGGACCGTAAAATATGAACAATACTAACTCTGGGAGCCCATAAAAAGAAAAACCCTACTACTTCCTTTATATTATATATCGAAGTCGGCTGATTGGGAGCAACACAGAGAGAACGCATAAAGCATATCATTATTATTATATTTGGGTGTGGTTTTGTTGTTGACGAGAGAGACAGGAGACATTCTTTTAATAGCCACAAAAGGTCAACATCAACATTATTATTATCAGTGGAGTCTAAAGCTACAAAAGCCATAGAAGTCGATAATTTGAAGTTGTTTTCAGCAGATCGTTCATTGCAAGAGAAAAGAGAGCAAACACAAATCCTATTCGGTTTGATTTTATTAATTTTTATTATGAACTCTATTATTGAACTTATATATTTTATTGTTTTGAATATGATTATTGGCTAAACTCTTTTAGTTATCTAGGCTTGGATGATATTTTGTTGACTGTTTTGGACTTGTCGGTTTTCGGGTTATGTTTATGGGATTATGATTAATTAAAAGTTTTGACTAGTTTTATTGGATGTGTCTCATGCGTATTTACTTTTGATTTGTGTCTAAATGAATGTTTCACATGTTACTTGATTGATTATTTTTCGATTATAGGTTGCATGTTAGGGTTGTTTACTGTGTGTTTGCAACTTGTTTATGGTTTATTGAGCTCATTCATAGAAACTGATTTTTGGCATATTATTAAAAGTTTATATTCTTTACTAGCTTAAATATCCGACGGGTGATAAGTTGTCGGGTTTGTCTGCGTTGTTAGGGTTTTAGGTTAAATTATCTGACATGAGGTTTGCCTATTTTTGCCTTAATTTCACTGTTTACCCGTGTCCTTTAAACTGTTCAAAACCACCCCGTGTACTTTGGTGCATTGAGATAGTGAAACCGACGGGTTAGCTGTTTTATAGGGTAATTAATCATAATTGGTGAACTGACAGGTGAACTAATAAGCCGATGTTTTTACATGATTTCTATGATTTCTTTTTTTGGTGACACATTGAGAGTGATTAAGGATCAATTAAGTTTCCTAGATTTTCATATCTTTAGATTCCCGGTTCCCATAACATTTTCCCGTAACCGATAAAAGCCCGAGTCTTCATAATTCGGATTCCTTGCCTAGATAACTCTTGCACCCATATTTGAATTTGCTAAAGTTTTTATTCAGTAATTTAATTTTCTAGTTTACTTTAATTTAAATAAGTAATTAGTTTAATTAATTATTAGCTTTTTAAAATAAAATAAATAAAAATCCAAAAATATATTTTCTTAATTATTACTTTAAATTAGCTTTTAGAACTAGTTTCGTTATTTAAATAAGGGTCTCTAGGGTTCGATATTCCCGGTCTTCCCATAACTATTCTACACCCGATAGGTTCACTTGCCTGTTGCTAGTGGTTTGGTTTAGGGTATTCTAGGTTTTTATTACTCGTTGTGCTTGGTCATTATTTGCTAGATATTTATATACCACTTTGCGCACATCAGCCCAACTCACACTTTCTCTTCCCCTTTCATTTATCATAGGGACATGCTACATAACCTAGCCTTAAGGTGTACGAGCGAAAACAATATGTGGGAATTCTTAAAGAATTTTTCCAAAAATAAAATCAATCTAATTTTTGAATAGTTTTCTTTGAATGTTGAGGCATAGCCTCGAAGTTTGTGTGTGTTTGTATGCATAACAATAAAACAATAACTAATTATCTAGGAAAGCTATAAACAATTAAAAATTGAACACATAAAGGTAAACAGATAGGCACGTATAGGGCTCCTAAACATGTGTCTAAGGCAAATTTCTAAAGACCTATCTTAAACCTTCGGCTCTGATACCAACCTGTCACACCCTAACCTACGGAGGAAATGTCGGGGCGCGAACTGATTGCTCACAGATTTTCAAAGGTTACTATCATACAATATTTAAATGACAATATCTATTAATTAAATTAACTTTTCAAATAAATCCAATACAACAAATATATAATCCATAATCATACAACAATACAACTTATATCACAAATGATATTGATTAATTATTTTCTAACTTAAATTCTTCACTAAGTCTTCACCAATATGCATTAAATGCCTACGATAACCTGCATATGTGTATAAAATAGAATTTTTTCAACAACACATGTTAAGTGAGCAACACACCAATTTAAATGTACATATACTATATATATATATATATATATATATATATTTATATATATATATATATATATATATATATATATATATATAAGTAATGAAACAAGTCATATGAGAATAACAAATTAACCAAATGAGCAAGTATCACTAAGATGTCGAAAAGCACAAAGGCTAACGACTGGCGTATGATCATACTATTATGAGATTATGCTGGACCTCTCCGAATGCGAAAGCATATAAGCAAGTAAGCACATAAACAAGTAAGGTATAGGTTGTTAACACATAAGACAATTTGCAGTTTTGAGTATAAGTATATATGAGAAATATAATTTTACGCATTTGTCCCCAAAATATGGAAAAAGAAGTAAAATAGGTGAATGTGGTACTCACCTCGTTAGACGAATATGTTGGTTCATATTTAGTGACCGTCGCTATGCAATTCTGTTCAGCGTTGTGGAAGTACGAAGTTAGAGCAACTTCGCCATAGGCGAAGTTGTAACATAGGCGAAGTTGTAACAACTTCTGCCATAGGCGAAGTTAGAACAACTTCGCCATAGGCGAAGTTGTAACAACTTCGCCATAGGCGAAGTTGTAACAACTTCGCCTACAGGCCCAAGCCCGCGAAGTTTATATATATATATGTGTGTCTTGGTTAGATTTGGGTATCCAGAAAAGTTAGAGTTTTTGTGTTCAGTTTATTTGTCTAGAGAGAAACTGAGAGGGAGAGTCGTGTGGGACGACCCGAGGTAGAGCTCACCTCGGGTCGGCCGTCGTTTGTTTTCATGTTTGGTATGTAAGTGTTTCGGTTATTATATAAATGATCTGCAGATGTGTTTATCCCGTTCGTGTGTTTGTTCGTGTATGTGTATGTGTGTAATCGTGTTCTTCGTCTTCTAAACCAATAAACGAGTCTAGGAGGATTCCGCACTCCTAGACCTCGCGCAGATCTCGTATCGATCGGCGACGCCCCACGGGGGGAACCTACAGAATAAAAGTGACAAGATAACACTAAGAACAACGAAAGTGGATCACGCGTTAACGATATAGCCTAAGAAGGTAAAATAGAATGCGAAAAAAATACCAAGTACAAGATATAGATCGGATTTGAGAGTTCGATAATTATAATATTTATTAATTCATATTTTATTCTTTTTAATCATAATACTTTATTTTATATAAAAATTTTATATGAAAAATTGTTAGTTTGTTAAATTACAAATAAAGTGTATTGTAATACTTTATTATATAAAAAATATTATATAAGTAAAACATATCAATAAAAATATTATTAGTTTATTAATCCGTTTATATATATATATATATATAATGTTTGTCCTTTGTATTTATACATATATATTAAACCAAAAAAATATTAGTTTACGTGATATTATACATATATGTCTACATGTACATACACGGTCGAAGGGTGCGAGAAAAAAACCACAAGTTCTATAATCGGCTTTTAATAAAATAATATTTTAATTACTGAATTAATATATTAGTTATTCATAAAAATAGCTTAAAAAGAAAAGGATACCATAAATAGTTACAAAACAGGGTGGCAGGAACTCGAACCTGCGACTTGCCACTCCGCAACCAGGGTGCTAACCAATTGGGCTGACTAGTTCAAGCAACATAAACCAACAACCTTTATTTATAAACCAGATGGCTATACAACATAAACTAAATATCAAACCCTAACAACATCAATTAGTTAATCCGGTTGATGTTGATCTAATAGATGTTAGGGCGTTCAAAGAGGTCAACATGACGATCATAAAACACTGAACGAATACCTAAAACAACATCTGGTGATAAGCTAATTTGGACAGAATAGTGGCGGCCTAACTGGGTTTAAGAACGCAATCTGCAAAGGAATGTTAATATAATTGTGTATATGGTTAAGGACGGCGACGAGATGAGGATCCTAACTGGAATTTAATTAAATTTATAACATCGTTTACATGTATAACAAGTTAGGGTTGAGGTCGGCTAAGCATATCAAGGAAACGAATCATGTTTTGATCGATTTACCATAATACCATCGTCGGTAGGCCGAAAATAACATACACAAGATATTTACGAGATCAATTTACAAGTATAATGCGAATTTCATGGTCCAAGAAAATCAATTAAGCAAATCCGGTACGAGTATTGAATATGGGTCGGGTTTAGATGTTGGTTATCCAGATCTTGAAGATGGGTTATAAAGGTATTTACAATTTAAGTCTCTAGGGTTTGAGGATGGTACAAAAATGGATAAAAGGTTTTATTTTGGGTTAAACTTGCCAAAGTAAGAAAGTTATAGTTATATAATTAATCAAAAATATATAAATAATTAATCTTTTCGATAAATGCAATATTTTTATAAAATGACCCGAACACCGAAACGGATCGGGAAAGTTCCGAAAAGTCTTAGTTGTTACATAAATGTTCTGACTAAAAAAGAACATCTTTAAAGGTTTTGACAAAAAATGAACATCTTTAAATGTTCTAATATGTTCAAAGAAGTTCTGGGTGTTCAAAAAGGTTTAGAAGTTCAGAATTTCTAAACTAACAAAAAAAATTAAACACCTGTAACATGAAATTAAACACTGAAATCACTTCATATAATCTCGTAATCATCAAAATATTATCAATCGATCGTCAAGTTGATCATCTATTCGATCATATGAACAAAATATGGAACTTCTGCAACTGGTTATCTGCAAATGGCGCTTAAAACTTTAAACGTTCAGTTAAAACCCATCACTCAAAACTCAAAATTGACCAATTGAAACTTCAAATTGATGATTATTTGGACCAATTTCAAAGTTAAATTGATCAATTAGTTCAACAATTTCAATTGGTCAATTTATATCAACTGACCTGTAAACAAGTCGTGACAGAGGAAGATGGTGTACGGTGGACGGAATCGTTAGATGGTGGACGGTGGACATAATCGTTGGATGGTGACAGATCGCTAAACGGTCATGGTGAAGGTGGACGGAATCGATGGGAGCAGCGAATCAGATTTGATGAAAATTACAGTATTGCCACCGCGTTTTACTTGAAATCAACGGGGATACGAGTCGCGTACATAATGTGATGGTTGGTTAATTTGTATGCGTTTTATTTCGTTTATTTACTAGTTTTAATCGTTTATTTTAGGAACTTCGATACTTCATACGTGTCAGTTGTATTTCAGGTCATATACGTTTAAAGCATCTAATTTGGACCTGTTGAGGCACAGGAGGAAGACCCAGGACGTCCAGCACGGAATACGAGAAAAGACAAAGAGGTTTGCCGGTGACATGTCCCATCGCGTATCGCGGTGGGTGTTTAATGAGATGTTGACCAAGGTTCCATCACGATGGGGTGTGCAGACGGGCAGCTAGGGTTTTATAGACCAATGAAGACATCATCGCGTATCGGAATGGGGTGTGCAGACAGGCAGCTAGGGTTTTATATCAATTTTCATCAAACACGACCCTAACTCCTTTTTTATCAAGCAAGGCGATTCCCAGAGGTTAGAGAAGGCGATTCCACCATTCCAGTTCGTCCTGAGACTAGATACATGCTCCATTTCATTATTATTGACGATTCCATGATTTCACGGCTTGGTTAATCTCCTAGAATATCACCCGGGAATGTATAGTTTGTAATTCTTTCAGTTTTCTCATGTGACTAAGAACACTTGTGTATAATTGTTTATGGTTAGTCTATGATTATTGATGTTTGGTATTTCTATGTGTTCAATCGGTTTAGGTTTACGTTGATCTGAATGATTAGTTACTAGTAGCTATAAAAATTGATCATAGGACTGTTTGATTAGATTGAATATGATAAAGCATATGATTGCCCTTAACTGAGTCACACTCGCAGGGACTGTTTGATAACCAGTTCCATGTGTAAAGCGATTGTTGATATCTAAGGTTTTGTCTAGTTGATCAATCTGTAATTAACCGTTAACGATTAATCTGTTAGGTAATAAACCGAGCTCAAAACAGAACCTCAGAAATGGAAAATCAAAACCAAAACCAACACCAAAATGAAAATTAGAACCAGTTAGAAAACCAAGACCCACTCCCACAAAATAACGCGTTTCACCCAGACAACATTCCTCCACCACTAGAACCCGAAACCAAAACCGAAACCTTGACCAAGTCGAACCATCTGCCCCAAATAACACCCGTAACCGCAGAGTTTGGAACAGAGTTATTCGGGCGGAACGGCCCAAAAGAGTTTGAAATATTCAGGTTAACAGGGGCGGTTTGGTAAATCCCTGGGGGCTAAGGAGGAATTTTGTAGCCCCGGTTCAGGGTGTTAATAGTCGGTTTAGACCGGCTATCTCAGATGGAGCATCCACTTTGGTTCCACAGGTACGAGTGGCGGGACAACAAACTTTTAAATCCCGACCATCTTACATTAACATCGTACCAAATTTTCACGGGTTGGCTTCTGAGGACCCGTATTCTCATTTGTCTGATTTTTCGGCTATTTGCGGGTCGATTGGTGATGGTACATTTGATCAGGACGAGGTTCAGTTGAGGTTATTCCAGTTTTCCCTAAAAGACAAAGCAAAACTATGGATTAACTCGATACCGATATACAGTATCACAAACTGGGCCGAGATGCAGCAGTTGTTCTTAAATGAGTACTATTCACAGTCGAAGATGAGCGAGGCTTGAATGGAAATTCGCCACTTTTCACAATTATTGGGTGAATTATTCCATGAAGCATTTACCAGGTTTAAGGAGATGATCAGAAAATGCCCACACCATCAGATTGAATTGTGGGAACTGGTGAAATAATTTGTTGACGGGTTGACCTAGGAGGATTGAAAGCATCTAAAATCCTCGTGTATTGGCCAGCTGCTGAATCAACCTGAAAAGGATGATTGGGATTTCATGGAATTAATGTGTGACGATTCGAAGACTAGAGCAGCAGCCGAGAGACGAAGACATGGTACTTCCTCCAGGTTAGTTAAGCTAGTCACGAGTGAGTCTGAATGAATTGCTGAGTTGGAACGTGAACTGGCTGGGTATATAAAGGGTAAGAAGTAGGAATTCGGGAAAGTTGGAGTAAAATTCCCGGTTTGTGAAGCTTGCGGTGAACTCGGGCACAAGGCAGAAAATTGCCCCGAGTTTTATGATGACGAGGAGGATGATACTGAAGAGGTTAACCATGCTTACGGGGATTCCAAGGACCAAGGGTTCAATTCAAACACATATCACCCGGGCCTGAGGAATCACCCAAACTTTCGTTACGGGAACGCGTCTACTCAGTTGAACCTGAACTTTCACGGATCGAGCCAGAACAGATCACAAGGTAATTACCGCCAAGGTGGTTATCAGCAGCAACAAGGTTCGTATAATCAGAATCGGGGGTATAACAGAGACGGTAACCGGGGTGGAAATTCTTCGGGTAATCAGAACCAGCGGAGAGGGTCCTCAGGATATTCGGATGAGTCGGTGCACTCAAAGTTGGATGCATTGTTAAAGGTTATGACTGATCATAAGACTGAAACGAAACAACAGTGTGAGTTACGAGATAAATCTTCAGAGACAATGTTGAAGCAGATTGGTCATCTCGCTGCATATGTGGCAAAGTTACAGAAGAATGCGGGCCAACTCCCGAGTGACACCACGGTCAACCCGAACCACTACAGCTCGAGTTCGAAAAGGCACGTTAACCAGGTAAGTATTTTACGTAGTGGTAAAAAGTATGATAATAAGGTTGGGATTCCACCACCATTGGTTAAGGGGGTGGTGGAAGAGATTGATGAAAATCTCGTCAGTGATGACGAGCCGGAACCGGTTAAATTAAATGAAGCTAATATTAATAAATCTGTTCCGAGGGATGACACCATCAACTCTAAGGACAAGGAGAAGGTGAAAACCGTCCCCTGTCCCGATGCTTTGTTGGCGCCATCGAAGGCGAATATGCTATCAAAAAGGGGCCCGCAACAAGAAGAAATGTGGGAAACGTTTAAGCAAGTTAAAATTAATATCCGCCTATGCTAAGTATTTGAAAGAGTTGTGCACACAGAAAAGGAGTCATAAGATTCCTAAACAGATTGATTTTACTGATAATGTGAGTGCAATTCTTCCGGTACACTTCCACCCAAGCTACAAGATCCGGGAACGCCCATTATACCCATTCAAGTGGGTATATTAAAATGACACGGGCGCTTCTAGATCTTGGAGCTAGCATCAGTATCCTCCCGGGAAGTTTATACGATCAGTATAACTTCGCCCCGCTTCGGGCAGCTGCTACTACGGTTGTCTTGGCTGAACAAACACCGAAACTTCCCCGAGGAATACTGACTGATGTTGTCGTTAAGGTGGAAGACTTTTATTTTCCAGTTGAATTTTTGGTCCTCGATTATGCTTCGGGTGAAAGGACCAAACAGCCTACGGTTATCCTCGGTAGACCATTTTTGGCCACCGCAAATGCCAACATCAATTGCAGAATTGGTACTGTTGACATGGCATTCGGTAACCGTAAGTTGAGGACTAATGTTTTCACACGTGAAGATAATTCTCCGGTCAATGACGAGTGCTTTATGGCTAATGTCATTAACGAGTGCAACCCGCTGTACGACTCCATCATCAGCACGGATGGCACAGCGGAGATGTATTTTTTGTTTGACAGGTTACTGGTGGAAACAGAAGTTGCTGGAAAAGGAAGAGAAACAGATGGAGATTGCAGCTGTGCGAGGAGACCGTCCACCATTCTCAGTTCAGGTGGAAGCACTTCCCGAGAAGATCGATATTGGGTTGAAACCGTCGATACTGGAGGCTCCGAAAGTTGAGCTGAAGGAGCTCCCAAAGCATTTAAAATATGCTTTCCTTGGTAAGAATAATACTTTGCCTGTTATTATAGCTTCTAATTTATCTATTGAACAGGAAAATGCTTTGATGGCGGTGCTGGTTGCTAACAAGGAGGCAATCGGATGGACGATAGCGGATTTGAATGGAATCAGTCCTTCAATTGTGATGCACAAAATTTTAACAGATCCGACTGTCAAACCCGCACACGATGCTCAGCGGAGGTTGAACCCGAACATGAGGGAAATGTTGAAGAAAGAAGTGCTGAAATGGTTGGATGTTGGTATTATCTTTCCCATATTAAACAACACGTGGGTGAGCCCGACACAGACGGTACCGAAAAAAGTGGGCATTCAAGTCATCAAGGACAACTCAGGTAACGAGGTCGCCACCCGGCCGGTAACCGGGTAGTGCATTTGTATTGATTATCAAAAACTGAACGCGGCAACATCGAAAGATGACTTTCCGCTTTCGTTGATCAATCAAACTGTCGAAAAGCTATTTGGTCAGAAAAATTATTGTTTTTTAGACGGTTATTCCGGGTATAACCAGATATCTATTCATCCTGAAGATCAGGGGAAGACTACGTTTACGTGTCCGTATGGCACAATCTCATTTAGGCGAATGCCATTCGGGCTATGTAACGCCCCCCTCCACCTTTCAAATGTGCATGATGAGTATCTTTTCCGATATGGTGGGGGAGTCTTTAGAAATTTTCATGGATGATTTTTCGATTTTCGGCACATCTTTCGAGTCATGTTTAAATCAGCTCGAAAGAGTTTTGAAAAGATGTGTCGAAACGAACTTGGTTCTTAGTTGGGAAAGAGCCATTTTGTTGTCCAAGAATGGATTGTTTTGGGCCATGTTGTGTCGAGTCGTGGGATTGAGGTGGACCGAGCTAAGGTTCAACTTATTTCCACTCTACCTCATCCCACGAATGTCAAAGGCATTAGATCATTTTTGGGGAATACCGGGTTTTATAGACGGTTTATTAAGGGTTTTAGTGATATTACGAAACCCTTATGTAATTTATTGCTTATGATGCCCCGTTTGACTTTAATGATGCATGTGCTAAATCCTTTGACATTTTGAAGTTGAAATTAGTTGAAGCCCCGATTTTGCAATCACCCGATTGCAGTTTACCTTTTGAAATAATGTGTGATGCAAGTGACTATGCGGTCGGGGTTGTTTTGGGTCAACAGGTTGACAAGAAACCCGTTGCCATATATTATGCAAGTAAAACTCTCCCGGATGCTCAATTGAATTACACAACAACCGAGAAAGAGTTACTAGCAGTAGTATATGCTCTAGACAAATTCAGATCATATATTTGGGGAAGTAAAGTAATCATTTATTCTGACCAATCTGCAGTTAGGTACCTCATGAACAAAAAGGATGCAAAACCGAGCACATCAGATTGGTTTTGCTGCTGCAGGAATTTGATCTAGAAATTCGGGACAAGAAAGGAAGTGAAAATTTTGTTGCAGATCACTTGTATCAAATTATGGTGGAAGAAGGGAACACAGACGGGCCCATTAACGAGTCCTTCCCGGATGAGCACATTCTAGCAGTCTCACAAAATCCCTGGTTTGCTCAAACTGTTAATTTTAAAGTTGTAGGTGATATTCCGGAGCATTGGCCAAGGAGAAAAAAGAAACAATTGATATCACAAGCTAAACAGTACATTTGGGATGACCCGGACTTGTTTAAAGTTGGTGCAGATCAGATGATCAGATGATGCATACTCGAGGAGGATGTCAGATCAGTGTTGGAACAAGCACATTCGTCTACGTGTGGTGGTCATTTTAGTGGCCAGAAAAATGCTCGAAGAGTCCTTACGAGTGGTTTCTTTTGGCCATCATTGTTTAAGGATGCTCACGAGTTCGCGACACACTGTTTAAAGTGCCAACAACTCAGGAGCATTTCTAAGAGGGGTGAGATGCCCTTGAACCCGATCCTAGTAGTTGATATTTTTTATGTTTGGGGGATCGATTTCATGGGCCCATTCCCAAATTCGCACGGTAATTTGTACATCCTAGTGGCCGTCGACTACGTTTCAAAATAGGTTAAGGCGATAGCCACTAGGACGAATGATCACATAGTCATTTGCAATTTTGTTCAAAGTAACATATTTTCTAGATTTGGAGTCCCCCGAACTATCATAAGTGATGGGGGATCTCATTTTAAAAATTTTAAATTCGGGAAATTTCTTAAACGATATGGTGTTGATCATAGGATTGCAACTCCTTACCATCCACAAATGATTGGGCAAGTTGAGGTTTCCAATAGGCAAATCAAACATATATTGCAGAAAACCGTTCGAAAGGACCGAAAGGATTGGTCAACCAAGTTGACCGATGCTCTATGGGCCTACCGAACCGCATATAAAATGCCAATTAGAACCACTCCTTATAGACTTGTGTATGGAAAGGATTGCCATTTACCGGTAGAAATTGCACAAAGAGCGTTTTGGGCTACTAAACAGGTTAACATGGTTTATGATGACGCAGGTAAGGCAAAGAAGTTAGCTTTGTGCGAGATTGAGGAGTTAGGAGAAGAGGCATAAAATTGTGTGTCCGCTTACAAGGCAAAGACGAAGAAAGTTCACGATGCTAACATTCGGTTGAAGAATTTTGAAGTTGGTCAAAAGGTTTGGTTATACGACACAAGGATGAGCTCTTTCCGGGTAAGTTGAAAAGTAAGTGGATGGGCCCGTATTCGGTTGTTAGAGTTGGAAACCATGGTCAGTACGAGATTGAGGATTTTGATGATCATTTGAGGCAACTGGTAAATGGCTATAGATTGAAGCCATATTTGGATATGAAAGATATACACGAAATGGAGAAGGAGTCGGTGAGTTTCATTGTGACTTCACCGGTTTATGAAGACAATTGAAAGTTCGAGGCACTGTCGAGCTGTTGACTTTAAATTCAGCGCTTACGGGAGGTAACCCGGGGTTCGTAAGTGTCTGTCCAGTTTGTTTTCATTTTGTTGAGTCCTGTACTAAGTATCGTTTTGAGTTCTATGCAGCAAACACCAATTGTGGGGAAGCTTGTTGAGGAGTTGGAAATTCAAGAAGTTCGGTAAGAGTTTGATCAATTATACGTCTTTCCATGTATGTAAAGTGTGTTTTGAGTTCGAAAACGTGTTCAGGGTGATGTCGGGATGCCGAAAAGTGGTCGGGTCGGAAAATGTCCGAACCCGTTTTCGGAAAAAACTTTCTGTAAACACAGCCCATCGTGATACGCGATGGGCTTACAAACCCCTCCATCACATATCGCGATAGGGGTTGGTGTCCTTGACGTGATGACTTCATCGTGATATGCGATGACGTCCATCAACACCCATCGCGTATCGCGATGGATCCAAGCCCTAATTACCACCCAATTGGGTGGAGATATACGATGGTTGATTATTTGACCCATCGCGTATCGGGATGGGTCATAAAATCCCGAAAAATATATATATAATAACCCATCGTCTTCTACGTCTTCCTCACTTCTGCTTCTTCTTCTCTCCTTCTTCTCCGGCCATCACTACCGCTTACCACCACCATTACCCCAAGCACCTGTCACCACCCTCCGCCGTCACAATCCACCGTCACCGCCATGCCTCCATCACCACAGCCACCCACTGTCCACCACAACCAACCACCATTACTTCTATCCACCCACCACAGTCCATCTACCATTTACCTCCGTTCACTACCATACCCACCACCGCCGTCTATCTAGGTCCACAGTCACCCATTACTTTTGATTGGTATCTTAGTTATCTCGACATTGAGGTACGTTTTTAATATTATTTTATTGAGTAGGTAACTGTCATCAGTTGTATCTTAGGAGGTCGACGTTTTGCGGGTGGGTATTATCCGGTTACCGTGCGTGTCGGGTTGTTGGGATACTTGTCGGTTTTCATTGAGGTCCAGAAAGTTGAAGTTTTGGGCTGCCGGGTTTGCTGGGTAGTGTGATTTGAAACTTTGTCGGGTCGGTTTAGTTTGTTAGTTTGTTAACTTTGGTTACCGGGTTAATCGGGGGTTATTGGTTTGTTTATTGATGTTGGTTTTTGTTAAATGTAAACAGTGTGATGAATCGGGTTTTTGAAGTTAAACATTTAAAATCATTATTTTATTATTAAATTAATGATAGTGAATATTCGATTTTTAATGATTGTTTTGAACTTAATTTATTATTATTTTATTAGTATTTTATTTTCCAAACCCGATTTGTCACATCTTTCTTTGTCGCTGACAGTTTAGTTGTTTTGTTTGCACATTTTTCGAGACATTCTGTCAAGTTGTTTAGTTTGTTTGAGTCATTCTGTAATTAGTGTCTGTTTGTTAAGTGTCGAGTCGTGTTGTTTGTGAGTTCGGTAATCGAGTCACGTGGATCATTTGTTAGTTTGACATTATTTGGATATGTATTGCAAATTGATTACCCGCCTGTACTCAATCTCCATCCGGGCAGGATAATCTGGTTTTTAGAAATATGCAAAGGGTGTCCCTGAATTTTTTGTCTTTATTTATTTTTGTTTTATTATTTTATTATTATTATAATATTATTTTATTATGTGGGACGACCGCGACCGAAATGCTATACGGTCGTCACCACATTCACTATTGACATATCTAACTTAAATGTTTGATTTTGCAGATATGTCTGATCGCGCTGATGGGCGCAAGAGGCAGCGACCAGTGGTTTCGAGCAGCCATAGACCCGTCGCGATTCCTCGGGGTGAGCCCGAGCAGCCCCGCCCCATTCAGCAGCACATCCCTCGCACCATACAGTACGATGGTCAAGAGTTGAAGACTACTTCTGACATCGATCCAGAGGAGATTATGGGAGATGGACGCCGCACGCAGCACCAAGTGCTCAGATTCCGCATCACGTCTGAGGAGCATACCAGGTTCACGCGCATTCGAAGTATGTAGCTCCTTGGCCTGAGGACATTTGATTGGGTACCTTGCTGTGGCATCTTACATTTGGGATCCCGTCCAAATTGCTTACACTGGACAGCGTATAGTTGCTTACACTCTCACTGGCTGTCATGGGTCGTGAAAAGTGTAGCAACTTCGATCTGTTGTGACTACTGTCTGTCATTGGTGGCAGGGAGGCCAACATTGAGATGCTGCTCCTCACATCGTTTGGTAGAGGTCGGAGTTTACAGGGAGCGACGGCCCAGTTATCTTTGGGGTCGTATATTACGCGGATTGCAAAGAGTCTGGAGGTTTATTACAGATATCCAGTTGCATACTACACCCCTGGACCGACTACAGTGACGTTTGGGTTGGCGGATACTCGTAGGCCCGGGATTTGTAAGCTGCACGATCCACCTATGCTCATCCCGGTCAGAGAGGGGCCACAGGTGCCACCGTCAGAGGGGACAGCAGCAGGTGTGGCCATGCAGAGAGGGATTCCTACTCATCGACTGCACATCCCGATCCCTCGCATGATGCGATCACAGCAACAGTTTGAGCTTCGTCAGCCACCACCACAGCCGCAGCAGCCAGTTACAATAGACATGGTATATCAGCAGCAGCTGGCGATGCAGCAGGAGCAGATGGCACAGCGGGCCCACCTGGCCCGTCATGACGATTATTTTCAATTATTATTTGTTGCTTTGCAGGTACCGCTCCCACCTTCATTGACTATCACAGTGGAGCAGGATGTGGACCCGCAGGATGATACGCATGATACTCCGCCAACACACAGTAGATTTTTGTTACCCTTTTTGCTTTATTTTGTTTTTATTCTCATGGTCTGTATAATATTAATATTATATTGGGAATTCTGTATGGGTAACTGGTTGGGATTATATGTATATATATCTTTTGATATCTGCAGTGTTTTGGTTACTTGTATATTATGTTGTAATCGAACTTTGTGGGTGTAGTTCACTCTAAACCCTCATGAGACCCCACTCGTCCTCCCGGGCTACCGAGAGGTTTAAAGGGCTTGTTGAATACGCTAAATTCAATCGTGATTCCTAGGAAAGTGAGTTAGGTCTTTTAACATTTTAAACTTGTTTAACAAAATTTATTATGAAACGACTTAATTCGGCTCGGTAATTGTTTTAATAAAATGAACATAAAATCATTTTCATAAGTCTTAAAATACATGTGTCTTACACTTGTGAGAAGCTTGCTTCTACAGTTCGCGAGCCAACTGGTCCTTTATAATCTCGTTGATATCAGGTGACTTTAGTTTCATAATCTATTTTGTTTTTATTAGTTTAAATGTTAAAAGTGTTATTGTATAATTGCTAGTAGAACCATCACATTTGAGCCCCGAGTTTCAAGTTGTTTAGTAGTCACTAAGTCAATTTCCACCTCGTCCCTCAAATGCTCGTTAATTGTTTAAATATATTTAACATTGAGGACAATGTAAACCTCAAGTGTGGGGATGGGGGAAATTTGAAAATTTTAGCCCGATAGTACCTCGAAGAGTGTCTGGAGACCAAAGTTGTTAACTGTTAATTACTGTCATTAATGCCAAGTATAGGTTTCTGGTCATGGTTGGTTTTTCAGCTTCTCGATAGTCTTCCTCACAAATGTTTTCATAACGGGAAGTTGAAAATGGGGTCGTTTTGGCAGGGATAACGAGTCACGGGGACAGGTACACATGTTCATGTCGATAGCCTAATTCTTCCGGTACGTGTGTGAGTTGACCACATATATATAATACACATATAATACATAGTATACACACATGTCATTTGAGTGCTTTTATTGAGACTAACTTGGTTGTCTTATGGATCACGAGATCGTAATCTGGCATGAATGCAAGAGTGATAGAGGCAATTAGGTTAAGCCTCGTATGGATGAGTGAAAGTGTGGGTACGGGGGTTGGGCCTCATACATTACACATATGAGCGTGGGTAATGTGAGGGGCGGGGGGGTTGGTTACCTTAGAAAACATTTTTTGGACCTATTCTTTAATTCGATTAACCCCGATGTTATATTGCGAGACGATCCGGCTTAATAGGTTTATTTGTATTTGTATTTGTATTTGTTCTAGTATTAAGCATCACGTTTATTATGCTTAAAAATAGCAAAAAGCCAAAAAGATGTCTGTTTATATTCAATTATGTAATTAGCAGTTTGTTCGTATTAAAAAAAAAGATGAAATCAGTGTTTATGTTCTTATTGTTTATTTAGTTGTTTTGTAATAAGTCGGTTCATTTGAGCTACTTGAAAAATTCCCTTCCATACCCTTAAAGCTAGCCCCGTTACAACCCGTTTTAAGTCCTCTTGATTTTCATTTGTGTCAAAGCAGTTATATGGGTGGACAGTTGGTGATACCTAGTACAGAGAGCAGAGTGATACTAGCACATCTTTTGCTAGTCCAGATATTTTACCGAGAGAAGAGATGTTATATTATGAGTTGTATGAGCATGTGTGCCTTAACCAGAAACAAAGTACACTCGTCTAGGCGGCTCTATTTTTTTATTATATCATTTAACCGTATTTGTGGGATGTCAATCTAGAAACTGTCAGTCTGGGAAACTAGGTATGACCTTAAACCTTACTAGCATTATTGGTGATAATTTACATACTTATGATGGAGGTTGATGTTTGCTTTAGAGTTTGGGTGAGGGCAAGCAAAAGATAAGTGTGGGGATGTGATGGTTGGCAAATTTGTATGCGTTTTAGTTCGTTTATTTACTAGTTTTAATCATTTATTTTAGGAACTTCGATACTTCATACGTGTATGTTGTATTTCAGGTCATATACGTTAAAGCAGCTTATTTGGACCTGTTGAGGCACGGGATGAAGACCCGGGATGTCCAGCACGGAAAACGAGAAAAGACAAAGAGGTTTGCTGGTGACATGTCCCATCGCGATACACGATGGGCATGCTTAGAGACCCATCGCGTATCGCGATCGGTGATTAATGAGATGTTGACCAAGGGTCCATCACGTAATGAAGACCCCTTCGCGTATCGCGATGGGGTGTGCAGACGGGCAGCTAGGGTTTTATATCAATTTTCATCAAACATGACCCTAACTCTTTTTTTATCAAGCAAGGCGGTTCCCAGAGGTTAGAGAAGGCGATTACACCATTCCAGTTTGTACCGAGACCATATACATGCTCTATTTCATCATTATTTATGATTCTGTGATGTCGCGGCTCGGCTAATCTCCAAGAATCTGACCCGGGAATGTATAGTTTGTAATTCTTTCAGTTTTCTCATGTGACTAAGAACATTTGTGTATAATTGTTTATGGTTGATCTATGATTATTGATGTTTGGTAATTCTGTGTGTTCAATCGGTTTAGGTTTATATTGATCTGAAAGATTAGTTAGCAGTTGCTATAATAATTGATCATAGGACTGTTTGATTAGATTGAATACGATAAAACATATGATTGCCCTTAACTGAGTCACACTGGTAGAAGCTGTTTGATAACCAATTCCGTGTGTAAAGCGATTGTTGATGTCTAAGGTTTTGTCTAGTTGATCAGTCTGTAGTTAACAGATAACGATTAATTATGTTAGGTTGCATGAGATTATTGTAGGTTGCTTACTTGAAGTCCTGGGTGTGATTTGCTTTTGTTAAATGATTGAAACTTGTTTACTCGTTTGTTTGCTTAATTCTAAATTCAAACTATTGCTTGTGTGATCAGCACTAAAATCGGCTACTTCATAATATTGAAACTGTTTACACTATTTGCATTGACCACATACTCTTGGTGGATACGATACCTTATTTACCCTATCTACTTAGGTTATTTAGGTTTTTGCATGACTAGAACGACGGTCATCATAATGTACGATTAGGGATTATTATATTGGATCATTTATCTTTCTATCTTCATATATATGTATATATATGGTTTTAACAAAGGTTCGAAAAAATGACTAGTTGGCATGACGGTTATGACAAAATACTGATTAATTATTTTATTTATAACACTTATAATGTAATTTTGTATTATTAAAAGAATTAATAATATACATAATTGAATTTCCAAAAATAAAAGGGCCAGAACAGGTTTGGAGGGCCACGAACATGCGCCCTCTAGCCACCCAAAGCCTTAACACACACACAGTCCAACTGCTCTGGGTGCTAGTTGATTACCAAGTGAAAACAAAAAATTATAAACAAACATATGCAAACCCAGTTCTTGTTATAAACCCTAGCAAGATCAAATCGGCCAAAATATTAATCGTTTGGCCGATAAACCTTGGGATTAATAATATAGACCATTAGACAAACTTCTTAGAACAACCAATTACCTTTAAGGATGTTGAATTGATGGTTAAACTTATCAAAATAGAGTCGGCCAGAACGTGATTAAGAACAGACAAGAGCCAAGGGGATAATCTAATTAATGATAAGGTTTTGTCGGCGTTGTTGGTATGATAGTGCAGACGAATTCAATTGTTTTGTGATTGCTTCAGTATTATAATCCCAATCTAGGTTAAGGACGGTTTAAGTTATTATTGTAACACCCCAACCCGAAACGGGCTGACATGTCACTATTACAGATATCAAATCAACGCCACAATCCAAAATACAACAAAAACCAATGCAACCTATGTCATATTATTAAACCAAAATGAATTAACTCTTAAAAGCTTGAACTTCATTATTCTCTCTCATCACTAATTTCCCCAAGTCCCGGATTACCTGAAAACAAAATAAGAAAAACAAAACAAGAAAATAAGGCTGAGCCAAAAATTGCCCAGTAACGGAAAGAATAATAGTACACGTAAAGATGGGCATACATAACGCAAATATGCATATTGAACTGAAACTGAACTAAGTTGACACCCAAAACCAATTCTAATATAAACTCGAAACCAACACCAAATCAGATTCAGATGCTTACCAAAATCCGATACACGATCGGAACATAATCAGGGGTATATATATAAACGTATTAAAACATATCAAAACTAAAACAGAAGCATATACAGATACTAAACTACACGACTGTAATGTAATAATAATAATAAAATAAGTCGTGTAAACAGAAACACCCAGAGCCAGAAATAGAGGGGTACACAGTTAGCTACTCCATGCATCAATGAGATGGTACGTGTGGCGTACACGCATTATTCCATCCCCTAGAAATCAGAAGTCAGAAACAGAACATAACTAGGATCGATCCATACGCCCCTAAGTGGCCCTAATACTACACGAGTACTAGTTAGAGACGCCGTGAACTTTAATTACGCACCGTCACGACAAGTGCCATGACGTTGACGCCCCAACCACAAGTCAGAAATTGCTCAGGTAAAAGAGTACAAAAGCTAAAAACATATAACTAAACATATTCAAACCAGAACATGCAATAATGAGTACAAAATAAATAATCTATTGCATGCTACAAAAATATATTATATAATATAACTGAACTCAAAATATAACCGACGCGTAACGAAAATCCGTACTACAAAGTAACGGAATAGAGTCAATACTATAAGTAAACGAAAACAAAAACCTGAATATAATTTATACTATGAGTGACAGAAACCAGAAACAGTACCTTAATTTAGTCAAAAGCAAAAGCAACTCAAAATCAATCGTCTTCAGTAAATACCGGAACCTCGATCATTAACGGAATGATTTCGGGAGCAAGGCAGCGACGTTTCTACACACTTGTGTGACGGAACTGGTTCAGGAACCGAGAGCATATGAAATCCTCAAACACTTCGTATAACAGAATTAGTAGTTGGCTTTAATATGGTGCAGTGGCTAATTAACATACGTGTGATACGGTTCACCGACGGAATCAGAACGGAAGATCAAACGAAAGCCAAGAAATTATATAGAGGCGATATGGGGGTCTTCATAATATCGTATGAAAGGTTGTAGGCCTTGTAATAGGTTGATCAACGTAGTTGATAATTCCGGCAATTTTGTTAGCAACAGATATGGGTTAAATTTTGAAATTTTGTTTCCATTAAAATAATCTAATACATTCACATTCAGCTTTTCATGTCATACGTATATTTCTATATTATTAGATATCTTTTCATTATTTTTCTTTTATTCAAAAACTACGTTATCGTCTAAGTTATTAATTTGTTCATACTATCAACTACTCTTGCTACTATTATTAAAATTATTATTAGTATTATTTTAGAGTATTACAATTATGCTAATACATATCAACGGGATTGTATATTCCAAATCAAGAGTGTCAGTGAGATTCGTGATAGGCAATATGGTGATTTGCACATATCAATTCCAACATTACAACGAACATTACGGCTCAAGAAATTACAATGGGTATGCGGGTTATCGGGTTGGATCATGGATACGGGTTTGGGTTATGGGTTTGGATATAATTAATTAACAAATTTGCAAAGAGGTCCTTGTACTATGGATAGGGGTACAAAATGTGGTTAAATTATGGTTTATGGTTAAAATGTATTTAGTTCAAAGTTATTATGAATATTTAATTAATATATTAAAAATAATAGGAAAACAAAATAATAACTCGACAAATGCAGTATTTTATTGATAAAATTTCCCGAACATAAAAACGGGTTGGGTAACGGATATAAAATATTAAACGAGAAAAATCTGAGTTGTTACAATCAAAACCAAGCACACATATGCATCAACTAAATAAAATCAAATTGTTTACTGATTCATAAAACCATAAAGAAAAGTATAATCAAAATAAAATCAAACATCAACAAAGGTTCATCGATAGCCGAGGCAGTCTATAACATTTAGCCTAGCATCAGAAAATAAAATAAAAATAATCATAAAGGAAAACGAGGTGAAAGTAGTAGAAACGAAAGAATAAAGGCGATAAAACATGTAGTCTTCGATCTCGATCAAATAGCACTACACCGGATGATTCCTTACCTTCAAAACCGTCAAATGTGTTTATATAGTGCAACTGGGCCTCAAACCTGACAAAAACGTGAATATTCTAGAATTTTAGTTGTAGGCGCTATGCGGCCAAGTAATGGGTTTCTGGCAGCGCATCATGGCTTTCTCAAAGGCTGGCAATTAGCTGGTCCGACCAGTTAGTTCTTCCGGTTCAATCCTGATCCATCCCAGTTCCTCGTTTTTCACCATTTTAAACCACGTTCAACTCCCAGAACCTACAAAACACAAATATGTTAGTAGTATACAAATTTTAATTAAAAACAAACAAAAACTAATAAAATATTATTTAAAATATAAAAGAGAAATATATATAAATATGAGTATTTCAATACTCACGGTATTGGTTTGCAGTTTTTATCTTATGTTATATTTAGTGTCGAAAATTAGTGATTACTTACTCACTCAACATTGTGTTGATAAATATATTCTATTTTGTACGCATATTGCAGGTTATCGTATGGTTTGAAGTGAAGGTTGAAGATCACATAGAATGGGCTTTAGGTTATAAATATAAAAAAAACTAGTTTAATTGTTTTTTTTATTATCATTTTTTTTGGATTTATTTGTAACAAGTTGAGACGATGTGTAATTGATTGAAATTATAAGACAGAATTCTATATTTTGTCCTTTAAAAATTTTACTATCACTTGTTGAACTTTATATGCAAAAGTGTTTCGATTTTAGTCCTTTTGACTAACGGTCATCCAAAAACTCATTTAAATCTTTGCATGTGCCAAGCATGCGAGGGCATAAAGGTAATTTTCAATATACCCTTATATATTCAAAAAAGAAAGAAATAATATATAATTAACCCATTGTTATTAATTTAAATAAATAACATTCTCTCTCTCTCTCTATATATATATATATATATATACCATTGCAAGTCAACCAGGAACTCCATCTTTTCTGGTAATCCGTCTCCTCCGACTCGTTTTCGAGCACACCACATATTACCACCGTACCTTCTTAATTAATCTACTGCAAACAAGAACAAGCCATAAAAATCCATTACCTTCCTGGCATTAAAATAGCCATAAAAATCCATAAACGAAAAATCAAAATCAAGTTATAAAAAAAATTTTGATAACTATTTGTTCTTCAAAATAGAGAAATTGCAAAGAAAAAAAGAGGGGGCGACATGGGTGGAGAGAATACGACCTAATTTCAGATCGGCATCGAACACGACAAAAGGGGTTGGGAGAGGCAATCTAAGGTAACAAGAGCAAGAGAGAGTTGTGTTGTGGTGATCATCAACGGATGGAATCGTCTACATCTACAACATCGCCTTGCCATTTGAAGACGAAGGTGAAGAGGAAAAGGGGTTCACCAGAGCTTCTATTGGGCGGTGATCGTGGCGAATCTAGAAAGACGGGGTGGGTAGGTGGTTATCAAAGCTTGGAGTTTTCGTAGGGCCATGGCGGTGGTGGAAGGTTGCCTGTTATATGCGTATGTGGTGGTTACCGGGGAAAGTGGTGGTGGTTGAATATTGTGATGGTGGTGGTGAAAAAGAAAAGGAAAGGAAAGGTTGGGGTTGAAGGAGAGTTCTTTTATTTGTTTTTCTTATAATGGAAATGAAAGTGTAATTACTGTATGTCCTCATATGCTTGGCACATGTAAAAAATTAACTGAGTGTTTGGATAGTCGTTAGTCAAATGGACTAAAATCGAGATATGTTTGCACATAAAGGACAACGAGTGAAAGTAAACTTTTTAAAGGACTCGATCCATAAATTAAACATGTTTAAAGGAAAAAAATTTTAATTATGTCAAATTTTAGTAAAGTAATTTAGATATTGTCATATTAATTTATATGATAGTGTCTTGTGAGCTGTGAACCAACGGCTCGCACCCCCGACATATTCCGTCGTAGGTTGAGGTGTGAGAGTTATGAGATCGAATTCGGGTCCAATATGTCCAAAACTTAATTATAAGCATAAAATGTTGAAAAGTCATAAACTAATTCGGGTTAATTTTTAGTGAAGAAAAGCTCCAATTAGTTTCCATTATAAACCCTATATTGAGATTCATTAAATTAAACATGAAATCCCTCAAATCCTTTGAAATTAATTTAGGGCTTTCATTCTAGGGTTCATAAAAATTCATAAAAACATAAACTTACCCAGGATTTGATAATAGAACTAGTTGATTGTGAACAAAAAGACTCGTTTGACTTTACAAAGTCAACCCTTGAAGAACACTCGAAACAATAACTTGAATCCGGGAAAAGAAAAAGTTTTTGTGAGTTGTGTAGCGAGTTATGAACGACATGTTGCCCTTGTTTATATAGGAGTTAGATTTAGCTTTGAATTTATCATGAATTCGATGATGACTTGTTTAAAACTCAAAATGAATGAGATAAACACAAATCCTTGATCAAAAACTTGAATTAGATGATAGAATGCAAATTATTAAGATGGAATATACTTAGGATCATTTTAGAACTCTTAAGATTGGATTAGAACACGATTTAGATAAAGTTTTAAGGTTAAACGAGTCAAAACGAGCAGAAACACAAACCAAAAACGAAATAACTGCAACAGCCGCTAGGCCGCGTCGCGTGGCCACCCTTGTCGCATGACGCGGCGAGGTGGTTTCTTTCGGAATTTCCATTTTTGTCAAAACTAGTCCCTATAGTTTATAAATTTGCTTCTAATCGCTATAACTTGATATTTAAGATACGTTAACGAATTGTAACGATACTAACACATAATAAATAAACAAAATTAAATTTTAATAATAATTCAATACCCAAATTATTGTACGGTAGGGTACAATGAAACGGAAAAACAACGGATGTTACAGGCGAGTCGAGCCAGCGTGGGTTCGAGTTCGAGTTCGAAATTAAACGAGGCGTCTCGGCTTAACTCAAGCTCGGGCTAAAAGTTAAACGAGCCAATGATCTGAGAGCCAAGAATCTGCTTTGTTACTAAAATGAGCCTGCATGACTTACGTCGTTTGAAAATCAAGTTTTTTTTAGCCAACTGTGTTCAAGTTTTTATTGACCGAGCTACGATCTGAGCTACTAGCCTAGCATCCTTTGACTCCTATGCTTGCTTATTTGCATATAAGAGGGTGAATGAATGATAAAAACAATTGGGGTTTTGCAATTTTCTTCCTTAATCTAAAGTTCTAAACCTTCAAAAAAGAAAGGCCTATTGGTTTATAATACTCCCAACTTTCTCTCGTTGGTAGATAACACTCCCAACTTTCACTTTGTCTCCCACTACTCCCAACTTTCAAACTATATGTTTTTATCACTCCCCTGTTAAGTTAAGGCTAACTCCGTTAACCGAGACGCTGACGTGGCTTTGTTTATAATATTTTGTTATTTTACTCAACTGATATGCCAACTTACGTAGCGTGCCAACATGGAAATTGTTTTTTTTAGCAAACATCAATTAAAACATAGGGTGGTGGTGACGACGGTAGGTGGTGGTGGTAAAACGAAGTGGTGGTGGTGGTGGCGGTTGGTGGATGATGGTGGTGGCGGTCCGGCGGAAAATGGTGGATGTCACACCCCAACCTACGGCGGAAATGCCAGGGCGTGAACTGACTGTCACAGCTCTCAAGGTTACTATCATGCAACATTATAAGTTTCAATATATATTTAATAATCTCAAATAAAACAATTACATTTAAGTACATATAGTATAACAAATTACAATAATGATTAATTAAGTTTGTATCCTAAAAAAAGCATCTCTACGTAACTTCATCTTGCTAAACAACCAAGCGGATAACCTGCAAATGCGTATAAAATATATTTTTGTCAACAAAACATGTTGAGTGAGTAAAACACTAGTTAAGACACAACTATAATAGTATATATAATATATAAAGAAAAATGCAAACTGTTCCTGTGAGATAAATAGGTGAAACATAGCACATACACAAACAATCAAACATAAAGAATGGGCTAAACCATTGCCATGTGAATGGGCATTGGTTACCAAAAATGAGGTGTCGGTGAAACCATTGTCAATGCGTCGGACGCTGGCCACTACGACGGTCGTATGATCATCCTAGACTGAGAATATGTTGGACCTCTCCGAATGCAGTTCAAATAAAGCAAGTAAGCAAATAGCAAGTTAGGCATAAACTGATATACACACAAGGATTAAACAGTTGCGGTTTTGAATACTAGATAATACGTAAATATGATACGATACGCATATATTCCAAAAGATTTAAAAATAAGTAAAAAAGGGGAGTGATTACTCACCTGATCGGATAAACGAAATATAAGTGGTGATGATGAGGAAAGTAAACCCCCTTCGGGATATACCGTCAAGGATTCCTAGTTAAATAATATAAATATGAATTAATTAATAAAATTTATAGCACGATTCAATTAATTAAGATTTCGATGTGATTTGAGTATGCTTATGATTAGGATGGTTATTGATTGATCGATGGAATTCTATTGTTATTATTAAACCAATATTATTGTTATCATTCGTTTGAAGGAAACATTTCTTTTATTAGTTATAAAATATCATCAATTTATACTTGTTAAGTATATAATAAGAAGATCTCCATGAACTTTGTCACCCTCAAAATCCACTAACGGAGTTTTACCGTCAGAGGGTGTGAACTAACAGGATCGGATCATTAGTTATAATCAAACACCATGTTTAACGTTTTCAAACCAACAAGACATTAAGTCTTAAATAAAATGCGGAAGCGTAAATTGTAAACCAAAAAGTTTGCGCCACACAGGACGACTTAAAAACCCAAGTTATTAAGATAAAAATTAAAAGAAGTTTTCAAAGCGATGGTGTTTAGCGAATGCATGTTCATATATCGCGCGCCCGCCTTGGTTACCTGAGAATAACATACTAAAAGTGTCAACACAGGGTTGGTGAGTTCACAGGTTTATATAAATAAAGTGTTTGCGTTTGCGTTTACGTATGCGTTTGCGTTTGCGTTACCAGATAGTGTTAAGTCAATTATATATCAATAGGTAGCTAACCCCATCAAGCATATATTACTAAGTGTTCGACACCGAAGCTGACTTTTTATCAATTGCCTTGCCACCATGTCAACCACGACCATGGTAATGTGTTAGCCAAGATTACACCCACTCGGCCTATAGTCGAGTTTAGAGTTGGGTGAGGTTTGTCAAACCCAGTAGTACTACTCAACAGTGACTCGCTATTATCCAAATATTAACCGGTTCGATGTTATGAAGGACTTTGGTTGGTTTGTTTGCCACTTAGCCTTACAAGTGATATATAAAAACTAACAAAATCTACAGCGTTGGAGTATGTTATCTCCCCCAAATAAAAAGCGTTTAAAAAAGATAAAAAGGGGACGTGAAACTCACTGTTTGCGAAGATAACCAAAAAGATCCGAGAAAAGTGTGCGTCACAGAAAATCCTTACTAGTGTTCTAAAAACAAAAACGAGATTTTTCTAAGTATTGAACTACGAGTGAGTCCCTAGACTCGACACATACAACTTATGCATGAGATGCGTTTCGTGTTTCGTTTGTGAAATAAGTGCGACTCGACAAACACGTTGGTGATACGTTACGTGTGTGAACAACTACTTAAGTGTCAAGTATTAACATCGTTCATTACTAGCAAATATCCCCCACAAGGGCAATTTGGTCAAAACATAGCAAACATCGATTAGTTATGCACTTTTCATGATAATTCAAGTAATTCAGCAGCTAAATTGTCCAGACAGATTTTCATTCGACAAGATTACTCTATTTGATAAATCCTAACATGTAAAATAAATCACCAAAAATCATCACAGAAGCACACGTGAGTTAGGTTTCTAAAAATATTTTTATTATATTTTTATCATATACGGTTTTATCACAATGATCAAAACATCACAGCAAACACACAGCAATCATTATCATGCGCAACAGAATTTTATTTGTTTTTCCCGTTAAATGACAAATCCAATTAATGCAAGACCAATTGGGTTAGATTTCTAACTCAAAATATTAACTTGAAGAAGTGGAACCAACCCATTTGGTCTTGTTGTTTATGAGATATCTCAGTCGCAAAACAGCTTACCAGCAGGCTTCCCGAATCAGACTTGCACAACAGATTTGTAAAATAATAAAAACAAACTTTTACACGTCCAAAATTTACAAACTCATACTTTTCAGAAATTAGTCTCGACCTAGTATATTATAGAATCAACAATCACATCAAATCATGTAATTAACATCGAGTTACAGTCATTTAAACACGAATTCCATAATCTGTCCAGCATCAGTTTTCATCAAAACTCAACATACAAATAACCTATGAACTATAACTCATACATACAACCCTCTAGATTCATAATCACCAACCATGCATCTCAATTTCACTTTACACACACAATTAGGATTTTACTTCAAAGTTCAATTTCAAGAAACATGTAATTAACAATCAATAACAACATAACTAGTTATCAATTCACTAGCAATCATCAACAAACACATAACTAAACCCTAACTCATCTTCAATCATCAATTTCAAGATTTAGGGTTTTGATTAACATGCTCAATATCATAATTAAATCATTAGAATAGCTAGAGGTGATGTTAATTACCTATCTAGAACCTTGAATCCTTCAAAACAAGCTTGAAAAAGAGATTGTATGTGTGTGTGTGTGGGCTACGGTCGCCAAGAGAGGGAGGGGGAAAAAAGATCGATCGTATGTGGGAGGGAGGGGGATTAGGGTTGTGTAATAACCTGATTATAATATTAATTATATTACACTTAACCCCCTAATCTTCTAGTTCATCAATTTCTAGCACAAGTTAGTTTATTTTCCACATGAATTAACATTATGCAAGTAAACACCAAGTAGCACATAAATGTAACACATAATTAATTATCAACTTCTTTATGATATTTATCGTTTGTTCACCAACGGTTTGAGTCGACTCGTGTGTGTTTCGGTGAAATTCCGAAAGACTACTTGTGTAGTGATTGTCATGCGTCATTTAAAACCCTAATTTAAATGTAATGGGATATGCGTTACGGTACGTGTGATCTTAAGTTTGAATTAATGGAGTTCAGTTAACGGAGTTAACCTGAAATTGACGAGTGTCACAAACTTCTATGAAATGATTTCACGGGATTTAATAATAAATTATTTAAATAAGTATGGTTTAAGATATAATATAAATAAATAAATGAATTATAATAAATAAATATGTATATATATATTTGGAATCGCGAAAGAAGTTTTTTAATATATATATATATAAGGAGAGAATCATGAGAGAACTCTATTTTATGGAAAGAACAAGAGAACTAATAATAAAGTATTTATAATTTAATTAAAAAAATATTTTCAAATTTTTTTTCTTTCATCCTTCTTATATGTTGTTATTCTTCGCCACAGAAAAATATAAAAATAAAAAAAAATAAAATAAAATTAACGAGTAATGCATATATGCATACACTGACTTTTTTTATAATGCATGTGTGCAATAGTGTGCATTTTGATATTTGAAATAGTGTTGAATAGCATATATATAGTTGTTTGTATTTTATATTTGCAATAGTGTTATATTATATACAAAAATTAAAAAAAAAATCGATATAGTGCATATGTGCATTATTGTTATATTACATATATGCAATAATGTATTTTGCATACAATTATTAGTGTTGTATTTGCATATATTCAATAGTGTGTATTAGATAATGTATTTGTGTTGTATTATATGCAATAAAACACTATTTTATATATAAAATACACATTAATGCACATACGCATTACATCGACGGTTTTTTTTATTTTTTTAAAACTTTTTTTTTATTTTTTATTTTTTTTTAGGAACAATATCATCTTATTAGAAGGAGGAAAGAAAAAAAAATCACAAAATAATTTTTTAAAAATAGTTAAAAAATAATTCTTTACTAGTTCTCTCTTTAAGAGAAGTTCTCTCAACTTTATTAAGACGTTTAGCGATGAGAAACGTGAAGTTATAGAGCGCCAGTTGACAAAAATAATATTTGTTATACCTTTTATATGAAAACAAATTATATATATAAAGTATATACCTAAAGAGTTCATAACGATATTATTGACAAGCAAAACGTCATTTTAGAGCGTCGGGTCAAATAAAATATTCTTTATTTATTAAGAATACTAGTTATTATTATTTAAACTACTAAAAACACAAAAAAAATCTATAAATTAAAAATGGAGTCTGCCGGGACTCAAACCTGCGTGGTCGGCCGGTTCACAAGGTCTAAACACAAACAGATGACCAACTGTGCTACCAAGGCAGTTGTGTTTAGATTGAAAATTATACTTTAAATACTAAACCAATTAACCCAATATTCAAGAACAAAACCCTAGATATTCAATCGATTGATCTGTGGATTTTTTGGTGAATTAAACTTAGGATTAAGGTATAACAACTTAGGGCGATTCTGTTTCATGCTTTATTTACCTGGAAGGATCAAGAATTGAAGGCTAATTGCGAAACGAGGGCCGACGGCCATAAACGTGATTAGGACGACACCAGAAGGCCGTGATAATGTAATCAACAACAGGGTGTATGTCGCAGGCTGGATTATATGGTGCATACGAGTTTAATTGCGTTCTATTGATCTGTTTGTGGTCTGTTGTTATCTTGGTATGAACGGTTTTTCGCTAATCAAGTAACGAGATCAAACGGATTGTATATTCCAAACTGAATGTGTCGGTTTTGATCATAATAAACGTAGGAACGATCTACTAATATAAATTCCAAGTTTAGGACATAAATTAAGATTCAAGTAATCAAAACGGGTTGCGGGCTGAATGAATTAGGATATGGATACGAGTAAATGGGTCCAGAAATAAATATATATTATTTTAATTAAATTTGCTATTTAGTCCTTCAAGTTTGGGTGGGGATACATTATAGGTTAATGTATGGTTTAGGGTTAATTTTGCAACATTTTGAAAGTTAATTTATATATAATAAATATATAATAAACCATTAATAATAAAATAACAATTACTCGATAAAAGCGGTAATTTTTATTGATAAAATTTTCCGAACATAAAACGAGTCAGGTAACTATTATTAAAATAATAATATAAAAATCCGAGTTGTTACAGTCTCCCATACTTTAGAAAATTTCGTCCCAAAATTAAAGAATACCATAACAAAAACAATAATTTTGAGGAAAAGAAAATTTTAAATATAACTTTTAATTTTTTTTTTCATAACACGAAACTTTGAATAGTCGAAACAACGCTACAAATGAAAATCCAATAAGAACACTTATATATAGGATGTACCAGGGGCGTATCCACCATGTCCTTATCATCTCTACATTTCTACCGTTATCCAACTACTTTCAATTTTATATTATGACGCAAAATTGCACACATTATAATTTCCATGCGATGACTTCAATAATTATGTAGGCCTCCATAATTACTTAGATCGTCAGATGGTCCACATAACTCGTCCCATCGTGTGGGTTACAAAACATTTGAAAGATATGATTTTTAGAGAAAACAAATTTTAATACGTTTTGGTTATAACTAGGAGATAGTCATTGTGTAAAATATTGCTAAAAAAATGAATTAATTTTTTTTTTGAGTTATTTTTTAACGAAATATTAAATTTTCCAAAATTTCTTTTGAAAGTATAGTTTTGCAAATAGTTGTCTTTGAAAAGATAGACTTTATTGAATGAACATAATAACTTAAAATTAATAAATTATTAAAATTGAAATTGTATAAAATCCAAAAATCGAATAAAGATTTGTTATAAGATACGATTGAGAAAGATAAAATATGTTTAGACGAAATGACGAAAACATCTTCTTTGATAAATTTAGTTATAGTTGATTTGATTTATCGGATTTAAAATAACTTGATTAATTAGATCTATAAAAATTTGAATAATTGAAGTTGATTGAATTGAAATATTTGATTAGGTTACAAAGTATTAATATAACAGATTTCGGAATTTTTTAAGTTTGATGAACATGATTGAATTGAGGACACGCATGGTGTAGATGATTATGGTCATTAGCGTTGTAGCAAGTACGGGTAATAGATGTGTAGGGTTGAGCAAACGACATAGCATGGATTTTAGAAATAGTCGACATGGATCGTTGTGGAACATCTTATGGTAGATGGAAAGTATTAACATCGCGATCGAACGATTATTAGGTACAAACGATATGAGGATTGAGTTGAATAGTTATAGTGGCAAGTGGAACATAACGAGTATATTTTGAAGTAAAGTTTCTTGTTTGGGATGCTATGATTTTATTGATTGTTAATTTGGTTAACATCATATTAGTGATGTTTAGGCATGTTTGTTATTGTTGTTGTTATGAGAATGAGTAGGGGTAAATGAATTGAATTTATTAGCGAAAAAGTTAATGAACAAGATTGATTTGATTGCATTTATGTTTTGGAAATTGAGTTGATATTTTAGAGATCGCATGAGCTATCTCTTTGACTAACATGCGGCCATGAGGCGGTTATAGAAAAATAAATGATTGATGTGGTTTAATGTTGAGAAAACATTCTATAATTAATAAAGGTGTGATTTAATGAGAAGATTTGATAGTTATGCAGATTTCATATGAGTTATTGTGTAAAACGAAACTTAAATATGTTATTATGATGTTTATTCATAACTTAAGGATAAGTTAGAATCCAAATTGAAAATCATTGAGTTAATTTGATGAGCGAATGATTTTTATCAAAGTCTGACATGTTTTAACAAATTAAAATTTTGAGATTAAATACTTGAAATACGTTTAATAGTTTATGTATATGATACCATGAGTATAAGAAAGTTATTCGATTACTAAATTGTGCAATAATAACGTGGCAACGTGAGTGAGTGAAAACCAATTCAATAATAGAGTGTAAATTGTTTTGATTGGCTCGTGATAACCGAGTCTTGATAAATGAAGAATTTGTATCCGATCAGGAGAATAAAAATGTTTTGAGTGTATGAGTAGATCGAATCTATACATCTTGATTCAAAATGATTTAGTAAATAAAGAATTGAATAGTTTAATAATAGAATAATAGAATAGTTAAATCAAATCATAAATTGGTTCGTATAAAATCAAAACAAATAAAACAATTAACGAATGTTCTTCGAGGTGTTGGGTTTCCCATGAGCTTTCCATGGCATTTTGTTTCCCCAACTTATTAGCATACCAAAACCAAAACAAATGTGTTAGTCGGCCTCCCATGAGCATTACATGGTAATTTGAATGGCCCAACTTAATTAACGAATCAATTGAGTTTGTCGGCCCATGAGCGTTGCATGGCGATTTGACCGACCAAACTAAATAACGAATAAACGAACTCTAGCACAAGTAGTTGAAACATCTCGTGTATCACCATGGATGATAATGTTCCAACAAAATATCGCAAATATAACAAATTGTGCAAATGTACAATTGGCGTGTCCATGGCGTCCCATGGGTTTTACACCCGACTAGACATTTTAAAAATAATAAAACACAATAAAGAGTGTAACCGTTTAGCCGGTTACGTTAAACGCTGAAAGTGTCGGTCGCATGACAATTCCCACAATGGCGTGAAATCATGTCACACTCCCTAGTTCTAAAAGAAAAGAGCAAATATAAAGCTAGGAAATTCTCAAGAAAATTTCTGACAATAAAAGACAATCTAATTAAATAAAAATATTTTGAGGTTGAGCGTAGCCTCAGAGTTATATATAAATTTTTTTTGAGAATGAGACATATTCTCAGAGTAATAAAATATTTTGAGAGTGAAGCGTAGCTTCGGAGTTGTGTGTGTGTGCATGACAATAAAATAAACAATTAACTAAGTAGTTAAATAAACATTTGGTACCTAGTCTAGCAAGGCAATAACGTAATCTGTAAACAATCAAGTATAACGCATCAGGTAAACAAAGAAGTGCGTATGGGGCTCCTAAGCATGTTACTAAGGCACCACTAACGACCTATCTTAACCCTTCGGCTCTGATTCCAATCTGTCACACCCCAACCTACGGCGGAAATGTTGGGGCGTGAACTGACTGTCACAGCTCTCAAGGTTACTATCATGCAACATTATAAGTTTCAATATCTATTTAATAATCTCAAATAAAAAAATTACAGTTAAGTACATCAAGTATAACAAATTACAACAATGATTAATTAAGTTTGTATCCTAAAAAAAACATCTCTACGTTAACTTCATCTTGCTAAACAACCAAGCGGATAACCTGCAAATGCGTATAAAATATATTTTTGTCAACAACACATGTTGAGTGAGTAAAACACCAGTTTAAGACACAACTGTAATAGTATATATAATATATAAAGAAATATGCAAACTGTTCCTGTGAGATACACAGTTGAACCATAGCACATGCACAAACAATCAAACATAAAGAAAAGGCTAAACCGTTGCCATGCGAATGGGCATTGGTTACCGAAAATGAGGTGTCGGTGAAACCATTCTCAATGCGTCGGACGCCGGCCACTACGACGGTCGTATGATCATACTAGACTGAGAATATGTTGGACCTCTCCAAATGCGGTTCAAATAAAGCAAGTAAGCAAATAGCAAGTTAGGCAAATACACACAAGGATTAAACAGTTGCGGTTCTGAATACTATATAATACGTAAATATGATACGATACCCATATGTCCCCAAAAGATTTAAAAATAAGTAAAAAGGTGGAGTGATTACTCACCTGATCGGATGAACGAAATATAAGTGGTGATGATGAGGAAAGTAAACCCCCTTCAGGATATACCGTCAAAGATTCTTAGTTAAATAATATAAATATGAATTAATTAATAAAAGTTATAGCACGATTCAATTAATTAAGATTTTGATGTGATTTGAGTATGCATATGATTAGGATGGTTATTGATTGATCGATGGAATTCTATTGTTATTATTAAACCAATATTATTGTTATCATTCGTTTGAAGGAAACATTTATTTTATTAATTATAAAATATCATCAATTTATACTTGTTAAGTATATAATAAGAAGATCTCCAAGAACTTCTATGAAATGATTTTATGGGATTTAATAATAAATTATTTAAATAAGTATGGTTTAAGATATAATATAAATAAATAAATGAATTATAATACATATATATATATATATGCATTACAACTTTATTAAGACGTTTAGCGATGAGAAACGTGAAGTTATAAAGCGTCAGTTGACAAAAATAATATTTGTTATACATTTTATTTGAAAACAAATTATATATATGTATATATATATACATATAAAGTATATACCTAAAGAGTTCATAACGATATTATTGACAAGCAAAACGTCATTTTAGAGTGTCGGATTAAATAAAATATTGTTTATTATTAAGAATACTCGTTATTATTATTTAAACTACTAAAAACACCAAAAAGAATATACAAAATAAAAATGGAGCCGGCTGGGACTCGAATCTGCGTGGCCGGCCGGTTCACAAGGTTTAAACACAAACAGATGACCAACTGTGCTACCAAGGCAATTGTGTTTAGATTGAAAATTATACTTTAAATACTAAACCAATAAACCCAATATTCAAGAACAAAACCCTAGATATTCAATCGATCTATGGATTTTTGGGGAATTAAACTTAGGGTTAACGTATAACAAATTAGGGCGATTCTGTTTCATACTTTAATTACCTGGAAGGATCAAGAATTGAAGGCTAA